>NW_027102618.1:2500-27500 GCF_035609145.1 Eleutherodactylus coqui | reverse complement strand
AGCGCGGGCGGCGGGGGTGCAACACCCCCCCACACACCGTCTCGCTCTCCGGGAAAGACGCGTCCGTCCGCGGGCCGCCGTCCCCTATCCCCGCGCCGCTCCGGACCGCCCGCCTCGGCCGAAGCCCGAGGGGACAGGCGGGGGTCCTTCGCGCTCGGGAAAACCGTCACGCGAAACAAAGGGGGCCGCGCCGCGCTCTCGGCCGCCCTGAGGCGGGAGAGCTCGGGTCGTTGTCGCTCGGCGTCGACCCCCGACGCCATCGCACGGTGCCTGGGAAAGGGCTGCATCCCTGAGCCACGCGTCCCCCGGAGTGCTCCCCCCGCAGGGGGCTCCGCGAGGTGTCGCGGCGGCAGGGTCGCTCGCCTTCTTCCGCCTCGGACCGTCTGCGCGAAGCCAACCTCCCGGCGGGAGGGTAGACCGAAGGGGGTCGCCCGTCCTTGTGACCCCGCGGAGGGGGCCAAGGGCGGGACTCTGGCTCGGGGGACGGGAGGGGCGCCCGCGCGTCCCCTTCCCCGTCGCCGAGAGCCGTACGCCGGCGTGTGGACCTGCTCGCCGGAGTTCGTCCGGGGCTCGGTAGGGGTGCTCGGCCCTTGAGGTCCTGCCCCGGACAGGGGCGCGGCGAGGGTCCCCTGGCCGCGTCGGCTCTCACGTCGACCCACTCTCTCGCGTGGGATGGCGGCGCGGAAGGCCTCGGCCCGGCATCTCGGAGGGGGGTCGCCCGGGCGGGCAAGCCGGCCAGCCTGCTGGCCCCGCGGCCTGCGCAGGCGGGGTGGGGGGGACTCTTGCTCTCGGTGGCTCTGCCCCAGGAGGGTGCGGGGTGGCGGCAGAGGGGAGGCCGCCGCGGGTGCTTCGAGTTTGAGAAATACTCACTTGGTCAGAGACCGCACACCGCTCGTTCCCTTATATGCAAAAAAGGTGTTCGTCCTGACGTTTTGCGAGGCCTTATTTTACCGTCGTCGGCGCTATCAGGGGAAACACGCCCGCTCCTTCCGTCTCCCTGGAACCGCGCCTCGGCCCCGAGGGCCCAGGTTCAACCTCATACCGGTTCTCACGACATGCATCGACACTCGGTGCAACTCCAGCAGCCGCAGCTCCCGCCGGCCCGGCCAGCCAGGTACGCACCCCTGGTCGGCGCTTGGAGCGTTTGCACTTTGTCGTTTTTTTCTCCAAGACTCCTATCTGCCAACTGCTGTGGACTTCAGCGGTGGCTGCCGCGGGCTATGCGCGGCCTCCTGGGGGTCCCGCCTGCCCGCGCAGGCAGCTAGGACGGGGTTATCAGCAAAGCCTGTGAGGCGCTCTCATGGGGAGGGGGGGCTCCGCAGCCCCCCAAGGTGGCTTCGTACACCTCTTGAACGTTGCGGCCCGGCCGCTCGGAGAGAGCGGTGTCTACCCGGGCAGACAGCCTGTCGGCCCCGCGGCCTGGGCAGGCGGAGCAGGTACTCTTGCGCTCGGGGGCTCTGCTCGGCCCGGAGAGTTGTGTGCGGGGCGCCGTCGCCTCGCTGGAACCAGGGGCGTCGTGACGTTCGCGCGCGCCTAGCCGCCGCCAGAACAGGCCAGAAAGGTTGAGCTGCATACGGATCTAAGCCGTTGCCCAAACTAACTCTGGCCCGTGTGACACAGCCGCGCGCGCGCTTTCCTACGACACTCGACCGCCGGGCTCCCTCGGCCTGGGAGGCACTCTCGGGGCGGGGGGCACCGCAGCCCCCCAAGGTGGCTTCGTACACCTCTTGAACGTGGCGCCCGGCCGCTCGGAGAGCGGGGTCTACCCGGGCAGACAGCCTGTTGGCCCCGCGGCCTGGACAGGCGGAGCGGGGACACTTGCGCTCGGGGGCTCTGCTCCAAGGAGCGAGAGCGGCCACTCTGCTCGGCCCGGAGAGTGGGGTGCGGGGCGCCGTCGCATCGCTGGAGCCAGGGGCGTCGTGCCGTGCGCGCACGCCTAGCCGCCGCCAGAACAGGCCGGAAAGGTTGAGCTGCATACGGATCTAAGCCGTTGCCCAAACTAACTCTGGCCCGTGTGACCGACACAGCCGCGCACGCGCTTTCCTACGACACTCGACCGCCGGGCTCCCTCGGCCTGGGAGGCACTCTCGGGGCGGGGGGCACCGCAGCCCCCCAAGGTGGCTTCCGTACACCTCTTGAACGTGGCGCCCGGCCGCTCGGAGAGCGGGGTCTACCCGGGCAGACAGCCTGTCGGCCCCGCGGCCTGGACAGGCGGAGCGGGGACTCTTGCGCTCGGGGGCTCTGCTCCAAGGAGCGAGAGCGGCCGCTCTGCACGGCCCGGAGAGCGGGGTGCGGGGCGCCGTCGCCTCGCTGGAACCAGGGGCGTCGTGACGTTCGCGCGCGCCTAGCCGCCGCCAGAACAGGCCGGAAAGGTTGAGCTGCATACGGATCTAAGCCGTTGCCCAAACTAACTCTGGCCCGTGTGACCGACACAGCCGCGCACGCGCTTTCCTACGACACTCGACCGCCAGGCTCCCCTCGGCCTGGGAGGCACTCTCGGGGCGGGGGGCACCGCAGCCCCCCAAGGTGGCTTCGTACACCTCTTGAACGTGGCGCCCGGCCGCTCGGAGAGCGGGGTCTACCCGGGCAGACAGCCTGTCGGCCCCGCGGCCTGGACAGGCGGAGCGGGGACACTTGCACTCGGGGGCTCTGCTCCAAGGAGCGAGAGCGGCCACTCTGCTCGGCCCGGAGAGTGGGGTGCGGGGCGCCGTCGCATCGCTGGAGCCAGGGGCGTCGTGCCGTGCGCGCACGCCTAGCCGCCGCCAGAACAGGCCGGAAAGGATGAGCTTCATACGGATCTAAGCCGTTGCCCAAACTACCTCTGGCCCCTGTGACCGACACAGCCGTGGCACGCGCTTTCCTACGACACTCGACCGCCGGGCTCCCTCGGCCTGGGAGGCACTCTCGGGGAGGGGGGCACCGCAGCCCCCCCAAGGTGGCTTCCGTACACCTCTTGAACGTTGGGGCCCGGCCGCTCGGAGAGCGGGGTCTACCCGGGCAGACAGCCCGTCGGCCCCGCGGCCTGGACAGGCGGAGCGGGGACAAGCCAAGGCTACCGGCGGGCGGGATCGACCGGGTAGCCGCCGTGGGGAACACAACTTGGACGTCTCGCGCCGTCGCGGACCACCGTCCTCCGTCTCTCTCTCCCTCTCTCGGAAGGGAGGCCGCCCGAGGCGCACGGGCCTCGGACGGCCAGGGGTGGAAGGGCTCCACCCCAAGGTGGCTTCCGTACACCTCTTGAACGTTGGGGCCCGGCCGCTCGGTGAGAGCAGGGTCTACCCGGGCAAACAGCCTGTCGGCCCCGCGGCCTGGACAGGCGGAGTGGGGGCAAGCCAAGGCTACCGGCGGGCGGGATCGACCGGGTAGCCGCCGTGGGGAACACAACTTGGACGTCTCGCGCCGTCGCGGACCACCGTCCTCCGTCTCTCTCTCCCTCTCTCGGAAGGGAGGCCGCCCGAGGCGCACGGGCCTCGGACGGCCAGGGGTGGAAGGGCTCCACCCCAAGGTGGCTTCCGTACACCTCTTGAACGTTGGGGCCCGGCCGCTCGGTGAGAGCGGGGTCTACCCGGGCAAACAGCCCGTCGGCCACGCGGCCTGGACAGGCGGAGCGGGGGCAAGCCAAGGCTACCGGCGGGCGGGATCGACCGGGTAGCCGCCGTGGGGAACACAACTTGGACGTCTCGCGCCGTCGCGGACCACCGTCCTCCGTCTCTCTCTCCCTCTCTCGGAAGGGAGGCCGCCCGAGGCGCACGGGCCTCGGACGGCCAGGGGTGGAAGGGCTCCACCCCAAGGTGGCTTCGTACACCTCTTGAACGTGGCCGCCCGGCCGCTCGGTGAGAGCGGGTGCTACCCGGGAAGACAGCCTGTCGGCCCCGCGGCCTGGACAGGCGGAGTGGGGACAAGCCAAGGCTACCGGGCGGGATCGACCGGGTAGCCGCCGTGGGGGAACACAACTTGGACGTCTCGCGCCGTCGCGGACCACCGTCCTCCGTCTCTCTCTCCCTCTCTCGGAAGGGAGGCCGCCCGAGGCGCACGGGCCTCGAACGGCCAGGGGTGGAAGGGATCCACCCCCCCGCGGGAAGGGGACGCGCGGCGGCACCCGGACGCGGGAGCGTTGACCCGGGGGTCTTTACTCCGCCGAGGCGTAGCCCGGAGAAGGAGCGAGACCGGCCGGCGGGGGTGGAACACCCCCTCATGCCTCGCTCCTTCTGGGGATAAAGCGCGTCGTCCGCAGGCCGCCGTCCCCTATCCCCGCCCTGGACCGCCCGCATCGGCCGGAGCCCGAGGGGACAGGCGGGGGTCCTTCGCTTTCGGGAAAACCGTCACCAAACGTGGGGCCCGTGGCCCCGCTCTCGGCCGCCCTGAGGCGGGAGAGCCCGGATCGTTCTCTCTCTCGGCGTCGGCCCCACCGACGCCGTCGCACGGTGGCCTGGGAAAGGGCTGCACCCCCTGCGCCACGCTTCTCCCCCGGAGTACTCCCCCCGCAGGGGGCTCCGCGGGGTGTCCCGACGCGCAGAGTCGCTCGCCTTCTTCCGCGGGGGACGGGAGGGACGCCCACGCGCGTCCCTTCCCCATCCTCGAGAGCCGTACGCGCCGAGGGTGAACCCGCTCGCCGGGGCGCCGGGGAGCAGGGCCCTTGTGGTCCTTCCCCGGACATGGGCGCGGCGAGGGTCCCCCGGCCGCGACGGCTCTCCCGTTGACCCACTCTCTCGCCTTGGGTGGTGGTGATGGAGGCGGCTGCCTACGCCTCAGCCCGGCATCTCGGAGGGGGGTCGCCCGGGCAGCCAGCCAGCCAGCCAGCCTGTTGGCCCCGCGGCCTGCACAGGCGGAGTGGGGACACTTGCGCTCTATGACTCTGCTCCCAGGGAGGTGGCAGAGGGGCGGCCGCGGTGCTTTGACTTTGAGCGGTCCCCACTCCAGCACTCTGAGAAATAGTCACTTTGTCAAAGACCGCACACCGCTCGTTCCCTTATATGCAAAAAAGGTGTTCGTCCTGACGTTTTGCGAGCCCTTATTTTACCGTCGTCGGCGCTATCAGGGGAAACAGGCCCGCTCCTTCCGCCTTCATGGAACCGTAGCTCGGCCCCGAGGGCCCAGGATTACCCTCATACCGGTTCTCACGACATGCGTCGACACTCGGCTCGGCCCCGGCAGCCGCAGCTCCCGCCGGCCCGGCCAGCCGGGTCCGCACCCCTGGCCGGCGCCTGGAGCGTCTGGACTTTGTCGTTTTCTCTCCGAGACTCGTCTCTGCCAACTGCCGTGGACTTCGGCGGGGGCTGCCGCGGGCTGTGCCCGGCCTCTTGGGGGTCCCGCCTGCCCGCGCAGGCAGCTAGGACGGGGTTATCAGCCCTCTCAGGGGGGCCTCCGCAGCCCCCCAAGGTGGCTTCGTACACCTCTTGAACGTTGGGCCCGGCCGCTCGGTGAGAGCGGGGTCTGCCCGGGCAGCCAGCCAGCCTGTCGGCCCCGCGGCCTGGACAGGCGGAGTGGGGACACTCGCGCTCGATGACTCTGCTCCCAGGGAGGTGGCAGAGGGGCGGACGCGGTGCTTTGACTTTGAGCGGTCCCCACTCCCTTCTCAGCACATTGAGAAATAGTCACTTTGTCAAAGACCGCACACCGCTCGTTCCCTTATATGCAAAAAAGGTGTTCGTCCTGACGTTTTGCGAGGCCTTAATTTACCGCCGTCGGCGCTATCAGGGCAAACAGGCCCGCTCCTTCCGCCTTCCCGGAACCGTGGCTCGGCCCCGAACGACCAGGTTTACCCTCATACCGGTTCTCACGACATGCATGGATACTCGGCTCAGCCCCGGCAGCCGCAGCTCCCGCCGGCCCGGCCAGCCGGGTACGCCCCCCTGGCCGGCGCCTGGAGCGTTTGCACTTTGTCATTTTTCCTCAAAGACTCATCTCTGCCAACTGCCGTGGGATTCAGCAGGGGCTGCCACGGCTGTTCCCCGCCTCCTGGGTGTCCTGCCCTGCAACACCGGAGGGTCAGTCGGGGTCTTGAGCAACTACTGGTAGGTGCAGCACCTCGGGGGCCCTCTGCAGCCAGCACACGGCTGCCAACAGCCCGCTCTCCATCACCAGCCAGCCCATCTGCATACATCTGCTGGGGGTGCTTTTTTGACTTCCCCCGTTTTGGCCTATGGGGAAAAGCCAAGGGGGGAAACTCCAGAGTCATGCCGACCTCCTGGAACCCCAGCTCGGCCTGGAGCTACTGGTTTGCCCCCTTCCCGGTTCTCAGGACATGCATCGACACTCGGCTCTTCCCCAGCCGCCGCAGCTCCCCTCGGCCCGGCCAGCCGGGTCCGCCCCCCGGACCGGCGCCTGGAGCGTTTGGACTTTGTCGTTTTTTTCTCAAAGACTCATCTCTGCCAACGACTTCAGCAGGGGCTGCCACCTGCTGTTCCCCGCCAATGGGTGTCCTGACCTGCAACACCGGAGGCTCAGGCGTGGTCTTGAGCAACTGCTGGTAGGTGCACCTCGGGGGCCCTCTGCAGCCAGCACACTGCTGCCAACAGCCCGCTCCCCGTCACCATCCAGCCCCTCTGCATACATCTGCCGGGGGTGCTTTTTTGACTTCCCCCATGTTGGCCTATGGGGAAAAGCCAGGGGGAAAACCTCCAGAGTCAGGCCGACCTCCTGGAACCCCAGCTCGGCCTGGAGCTACTGGTTTGCCCCCTTCCCGGTTCTCAGGACATGCATCGACACTCGGCTCTTCCCCAGCCGCCGCAGCTCCCCTCGGCCCAGCCAGCCGGGTCCACCCCCCTGGCCGGCACGCCTGGAGCGTTTGGACTTTGTCGTTTTTTCTCAAAGACTCATCTCTGCCAGCTGCCAAGGACTTCAGTTGGGGCTGCCACCTGCTGTTCCCCGCCAATGGGTGTCCTGCCCTGCCACACCGGAGGCTCAGGCAGGGTCTTGAGCAACTGCTGGTTGGTGCTCTCAGGGGGCCCCTCCACACCCCCAGGCCCACCTCCAGGGCCTCCCTCCCGGCCCCTGGAGCAGCCAGCGCCCCCTCGCCGTCAACGCTCTCTCCCCGTTGGGACTTTGAAACTTTTCTGACCGTGCAAGCTTCGTCAAACGGCAAGGGGGCAAGCGGCGGGCTCTGCCCGGCCTCCTGGGGTCCTGCCCGGGCACTTCGGAGGCTCAGGCTGGGTGTTGAGTGACTACTGGCAGGTGCACTCAGGGGGCCCTCCGCAGACGCCCAGGCACACCTCCGCAGCCAGCACACTGCTGCCAACAGCCCGCTCCCCGTCACACCCCAGCCGCTCTGCATACATCTGCCGGGGGTGCTTTTTTGACTTCCCCCATTTCGGCCTATGGGGAAAAGCCAGGGGGAAAACCTCCAGAGTCAGGCCGACCTCCTGGAACCCTAGCCCGGCCTGGAGCTACTGGTTTGCCCCCTTCCCGGTTCTCAGGACATGCATCGACACTCGGCTCTTCCCCAGCCGCCGCAGCTCCCCTCGGCCCAGCCAGCCGGGTCCGCCCCCCTGGCCGGCACGCCTGGAGCGTTTGGACTTTGTCATTTTCATGACTTGTCTCCTCAAACTTTGTTCGACTGCAAGGGGGGCTGCCACGGCTGTTCCCCGCCCCCTGGGTGTCCTTCCCTGCAACACCGGAGGCTCAGGCAGGGTCTTGAGCAACTTCTGTTGGGTGCTCTCAGGGGGCCCCTCCACACCCCCAGGCCCACCTCCAGGGCCTCCCTCCCGGCCCCTGGGGCAGCCAGCACCCCCTCGCCGTCAACACTCTCTCCCCGTTGGGACTTTGAAACTTTTTCTGACCGTGCAAGCTTCATCGGACGGCAAGGGGGCAGGCTGCGGTCTGTGCCCGGCCTGCTGGGGTCCTGCCCGGGGACATCGGAGGCTCAGCCTGGGTCTTGAGCCCCTACTGGTAGGTGCGCTTTGGGGGGCCCTCCGCAGCCGCCCCGGGCCACCCCTGCAGCCAGCAAACTGCTGCCAACAGCCCGCCGCTCTCCATCACCAACCAGCCAGCCAGCCCCGTCTGCACACATCTGCGGGGGGGTGCTTTTTTTGAGACATACTGTCACTTTGTCAAAGACCGCACACCGCTCGTTCCCTTATACCCCGACAAGGTGTTCGTGCTGACGTTTTGCGAGGCCTTATTTTACCGCCGTCGGCGCTATCAGGGGAAACAGGCCCGCTCCTTCCGCCTTCGTGGAACCGGGGCTCGGCCCGGAGCGACCAGGATTACCCTCATACCGGTTCTCACGACATGCATTGACACTCGGCTCAGCCCCGGCAGCCGCAGCTCCCGCCGGCCCAGCCAGCCGGGTCCGCCGCCCTGGCCGGCACGCCTGGAGCGTTTGGACTTTGTCGTTTTTTCTCCAAGACTCATCTCTGCCAACGACTATAGCATGGGCTGCCACCTGCTGTTCCCCGCCAATGGGTGTCCTGACCTGCAACACCGGAGGCTCAGGCGGGGTCTTGAGCAACGGCTGATAGGTGCACTCAGGGGGCCCTCTGCAGCCGCCCAGGGCCACCCCTGCAGCCACCACACAGCTGCCAACAGCCCGCTCTCCGTCACCCCCCAGCCCCTCTGCATACATCTGCTGGGGGTGCTTTTTTGACTTCCCCCATTTTGGCCAATGGGAAAATGCCAGGGGGAAAGCCTCCAGAGTCATGCCGACCTCGTGGAACTCCAACCCGGCCTGGAGCTACTGGTTTGTCCCCTTCCCGGTTCTCAGGACCTGCATCGACACTCGGCTCAGCCCCGGCAGCCGCGGCCCCCGCCGGCCCGGCCAGCCGGTTCCGCCACCCTGCCCGGCGCCTGGAGCGTTTGGACTTTGTCATTTTTTCCCCCAAGACTCGCCTCTGCCAACTGCCAAGGACTTCAGCAGGGGCTGCCACGGCTGTTCCCCGCCTCCTGGGGTTCATGCCCGGGCACACCGGAGGCTCAGGCAGGGTCTTGAGCAACTACTGTTGGGTGCTCTCAGGGGGGCCCCTCCACACCCCCAGGCCGACCTCCAGGGGCTGCCCCCGGCCCCTGGAGCAGCCAGCACCCCCTCGCCGTCAACACTCTCTCCCCGTTGGGACTTTGAAACTTTTCTGACCGTGCAAGCTTCATTGGACGGCAAGGGGGTGACCTGCGGGCTCTACCCGGCCTCCTGGGGTCCTGCCCGGGGACATCGGAGGCTCAGCCTGGGTCTTGAGCTACTGCTGGTAGGTGCACTCAGGGGGCCCTCTTCAGCCGCCCAGGGCCACCCCTGCAGCCACCAGACAGCTGCCAACAGCCCGCTCTCTGTCACCCCCCAGCCCCTCTGCATACATCTGCTGGGGGTGCTTTTTTGGCTCCCCCCGTTTTGGCCTATGGGGAAAAGCCAGGGGGAAAACCTCCAGAGTCAGGCCGATCCCCTGGAACTCCAACCCGGCCTGGAGCCACCGGTTTGTCCCCTTCCCGGTTCTCAGGACATGCATTGACACTCGGCTCAGCCCCGGCAGCCGCAGCCCCCGCCGGCCCGGCCACCCGGGTCCGCCACCCTGCCCGGCGCCTGGAGCGTTTGGACTTTGTCGTTTTTTCTCCAAGACTCGCCTCTGGCACATGCCATGGACCTCAGCGGGGGCTGCTCCCCGCCTCCCGGGTGTCCTGCCCGGGCACATCGGAGGCTCAGCCAGGGTCTTGGGCCCCTACTGGTAGGTGCACTTTGGGGGCCCTCCGCAGCCGCCCAGGCCCACCACTGCAGCCACCACACAGCTGCCAACAGCCCGCTCTCCATCACCCACCAGCCCATTGCATACATCTGCTGGGGGTGCTTTTTTGCCTCCCCGCGTTTTGGCCTATGGGGAAAAGCCAGGGGGAAAACCTCCAGAGTCAGGCCGACCTCCTGGAACTCCAACCCGGACTGGAGCCACCGGTCTGTCCCCTTCCCGGTTCTCAGGACATGCATTGACACTCGGCTCAGCCCCAGCCGCCGCAGCCCCCGCCGGCCCGGCCAGCCGGGTCCGCACCCCTGGCCGGCACGCCTGGAGCGTTTGGACTTTGTCATTTTCATGACTTGTCTCCTCAAACTTTGTCCGACTGCAAGGGGGGCTGCCGCAGTCCGTGCCCAGCCTCCAGGGGTTGCCCCTGGAGCAGCCAGTAACCCCCTCGCCGTCAACACTCTCTCCCCGTTGGGACTTTGAAACTTTTCTGACCGTGCAAGCTTCGTCAAACGGCGAGGGGGCAGGCTGCGGTCTGTGCCCGGCCTCCTGGGGTTCTGCCCGGGGACATCGGAGGCTCAGCCAGGGTTTTGAGCCACCGCTGGCAGGTGCACTCAGGGGGCCCTCCGCAGACGCCCATGCACACCTCTTCAGCCAGCACACTGCTGCCAAACACCCGCTCCCCATCACCCCCCAGCCCCTCTGCATACATCTGCTGGGGGTGCTTTTTTGACTTCCCCCATTTTGGCCTATGGGGAAAAGCCAGGGGGAAAACCTCCAGAGTCAGGCCGACCTTCTGGAACTCGAGCTCGGCCTGGAGCCGCCGGTTTGTCCCCTTCCCGGTTCTCAGGACCTGCATTGACACTCGGCTCAGCCCCGGCAGCCGCAGCCCCCGCCGGCCCGGCCAGCCGGGTCCGCCACCCTGCCCGGTGCCTGGAGCGTTTGGACTTTGTCATTTTCATGACTTGTCTCCTCAAACTTTGTTCAACTGCAAGGGGGGCTGCCACGGCTGTTCCCCGCCCCCTGGGTGTCCTTCCCTGCAACACCGGAGGCTCAGGCAGGGTCTTGAGCAACTTCTGTTGGGTGCTCTCAGGGGGCACCTCCACACCCCCAGGGCCTCCCACCCGGCCCCTGGGGCAGCCAGCACCCCCTCGCCATCAACGCTCTCTCACCGTTGGGACTTTGAAACTTTTCTGACCATGCAAGCTTCGTCAAACGGCAAGGGGGCAAGCGGCGGGCTCTGCCCGGCCTCCTGGGGTCCTGCCCGGGGACATCGGAGGCTCAGCCAGGGTGTTGAGCCACTGCTGGCAGGTGCACTCAGGGGGCCCTCCGCAGCCGCCCAGGCACACCTCTGCAGCCAGCACACTGCTGCCAACAGCCCGCTCCCCATCACCCGCCAGCCCCTCTGCATACATCTGCCGGGGGTGCTTTTTTGACTTCCCCCGTTTTGGCCTATGGGGAAAAGCCAGGGGGAAAACCTCCACAGTCAGGCCGACCTCCTGGAACCCTAGCCCGGCCTGGAGCTACTGGTTTGCCCCCTTCCCGGTTCTCAGGACATGCCTTGACACTCGGCTCTTCACCAGCCGCCGCAGCTCCCGCCGGCCCGGCCAGCCGGGTCCTCCCCCCTGGCCGGCGCCTGGAGCGTTTGGACTTTGTCATTTTATTCAAAGACCCATCTCTGCCAACTGCCGTGGGCTTCAGCAGTGGCTGCCGCGGGCTGTGCACGGCCTACTAGGGGGGGGTCCCGCCTGCCCGCGCAGGCAGCTAGGACAGGGCTCTCAGCAAGGGCTTGGAGGCGGTGTCAGGGGGGCCTCCGCAGCCCCCCAAGGTGGCTTCCTACACCTCTCGAACGTTGGGGCCCGGCCGCTCGGAGAGCGGGGTCTGCCCGGGCAGCCAGCCGGCCTGTCGGCCCCACGGCCTGGACAGGCGGAGTGGGGACACTCGCGCTCGATGACTCTGCTCCCAGGGAGGTGGCAGAGGGGCGGCCGCGGTGCTTTGACTTTGAGCGGTCCCCACTCCTCAGCACATTGAGAAATAGTCACTTTGTCAAGGACCGCACACCGCTCGTTCCCTTATATGCAAAAAAGGTGTTCGTCCTGACGTTTTGCGAGGCCTTAATTTACCGCCGTCGGCGCTATCAGGGGAAACGGGCCCGCTCCTTCCGCCCTCCTGGAACCGTGCCTCGGCCCGGAGCGACCAGGATCACCCTCATACCGGTTCTCGTGACATACATCGACACTCGGCTCAGCCCCGGCAGCCGCAGCTCCCACCGGCCCAGCCAGCCGGGTCCGCCACCCTGGCCGGCACGCCTGGAGCGTTTGGACTTTGTCGTTTTTTCAAAGACTCATCTCTGCCAACGACTTCAGCAGGGGCTGCCACCTGCTGTTCCCCGCCAATGGGTGTCCTGCCCTGCAACACCGGAGGCTCAGGCAGGGTCAAGAGCAACTGCTGGTAGGTGCACTCAGGGGGCCCTCTGCAGCCGCCCAGGGCCACCTCTGCAGCCAGCACACTGCTGCCAACAGCCCGCTCCCCGTCACCCCCCCAGGCCCCTCTGCATACATCTGCCGGGGGTGCTTTTTTGACTTCCCCCATTTTGGCCAATGGGAAAATGCCAAGGGGAAAACCTCCAGAGTCAGGCCGACCTCATGGAACTCAAGCCCGGCCTGGAGCCACCGGTCTGTCCCCTTCCCGGTTCTCAGGGATTTTTGGACTTGTGATTTCCGTGATTCGTCTCTTCGAACTTTGTTGGACTACAATGGGGGGCGACCGGCGGTCCGTGCCCAGCCTCCAGGGTGTCCTGCCCTGCAACGCCAGAGGCGCGGGCAGGGTCTTGACCGACTACTGTTGGGTGCTCCTAGGGGGCCCCTCCACACCCCCAGGCCCACCTCCAGGGCCTCCCTCCCGGCCCCTGGAGCAGCCAGCGCCCCCTCGCCGTCAACGCTCTCCCCCCGTTGGGACTTTGAAACTTTTTTCTGACCGTGCAAGCTTCGTCAAACGGCAAGGGGGCAGCCGGCGTTCTGTGCCCGGCCTCCTGGGGTCCTGCCCGGGCACATCGGAGGCTCAGCCTGGGTCTTGAGCCACCACTGGTAGGTGCACTCAGGGGGCCCTCCGCAGACGCCCATGCACACCTCTGCAGCCAGCACACTGCTGCCAAACAGCCCGCTCCCCATGACCCGCCAGACCCTCTGCATACATCTGCTGGGGGTGCTTTTTTGACTTCCCCCGTTTTGGCCTATGGGGAAAAGCCAGGGGGAAAACCTCCAGAGTCAGGCCGACCTCCTGGAACTCCAGCTCGGCCTGGAGCTACTGGTTTGTCCCCTTCCCGGTTCTCAGGACATGCATTGACACTCGGCTCAGCCCCGGCAGCCGCAGCCCCCGCCGGCCCAGCCAGCCGGGTCCGCCCCCCTGGCCGGCGCCTGGAGCGTTTGGACTTTGTCATTTTCATGACTCGTCTCCTCAAACTTTGTCCGACTGCAAGGGGGGCTGCCGCAGTCCGTGCCCAGCCTCCAGGGGTTGTCCCCGGCCCCTGGAGCAGCCAGCACCCCCTCGCCGTCAACGCTCTCTCCCCGTTGGGACTTTGAAACTTTTCTGACCGCGCAAGCTTCGTCAAACGGCAAGGGGGGGCAGCCGGCGTTCTGTGCCCGGCCTCCTGGGGTCCTGCCGGGGCACATCGGAGGCTCAGCCAGGGTGTTGAGCCACCGCTGGCAGGTGCACTCAGGGGGCCCTCCGCAGCCGCCCATGCCCACCCCTGCAGCCAGCACACGGCTGCCAACAGCCCGCTCTCCATCACCCCCCAGCCCCTCTGCATACATCTGCTGGGGGTGCTTTTTTGACTTCCCCCATTGTGGCCAATGGGACAATGCCAAGGGGAAAACCTCCAGAGTCCTGCCGACCTCCTGGAACTCCAACCCGGCCTGGAGCCACCGGTTTGTCCCCTTCCCGGTTCTCAGGACCTGCATCGACACTCGGCTCAACCCCGGCAGCCGCAGCTCCCGCCGGCCCGGCCAGCCAGGTCCGCCCCCCTGGCCGGCACGCCTGGAGCGTTTGGACTTTGTCATTTTTTTCTCCAAGACTCGCCTCTGGCACATGCCGTGGACTTCAGCGGGGGCTGCTCCCCGCCTCCTGGGTGTCCTGCCCGGGGAACTTCGGAGGCTCAGCCTGGGTCTTGGGCCCCTACTTGTAGGTGCACTTTGGGGGCCCTCCGCAGCCGCCCAGGCCCACCCCTGCAGCCGCCACACAGCTGCCAACAGCCCGCTCTCCATCACCCCCCAGCCCATTGCACACATCTGCCGGGGGTGCTTTTTTGACTTCCCCCATTTTGGCCTAAGGGGAAAGGCCGGGGGGAAAACCTCCAGAGTCAGGCCGACCTCCTGGAACTCCAACCCGGCCTGGAGCCACCGGTTTGTCCCCTTCCCGGTTCTCAGGACATGCATTGACACTCGGCTCAACCCTGGCAGCCGCAGCTCCCGCCGGCCCGGCCAGCCGGGTCCGCACCCCTGGCCGGCTCGCCTGGAGCGTTTGGACTTTGTCATTTTCATGACTTGTCTCCTCAAACTTTGTTCGACCGCAAGGGGGTGTGCCGCGGTCCGTGCCCAGCCTCCAGGGGTTGCCCCCGGCCCCTGGAGCAGCCGGCACCCCCTCGCCCTCAACACTCTCTCCCCGTCGGGACTTTGAAACTTTTTTCTGACCGTGCAAGCTTCGTCAAAAGGCAAGGGGGCAGGCTGCGGTCTGTGCCCGGCCTCCTGGGGTCCTGCCCGGGGACATCGGAGGCTCAGCCAGGGTGTTGAGCCACCGCTGGCAGGTGCACTCAGGGGGCCCTCCGCAGCCGCCCAGGTCCACCCCTGCAGCCAGCACACGGCTGCCAACAGCCCGCTCTCCATCACCCCCCAGCCCCTCTGCATACATCTGCTGGGGGTGCTTTTTTGACTTCCCCCATTTTGGCCTATGGGGAAAAGCCAGGGGGAAAACCTCCAGAGTCAGGCCGACCTTCTGGAACTCGAGCTCGGCCTGGAGCCGCCGGTTTGTCCCCTTCCCGGTTCTCAGGACCTGCATTGACACTCGGCTCAGCCCCGGCAGCCGCAGCCCCCGCCGGCCCGGCCAGCCGGGTCCGCCACCCTGCCCGGCGCCTGGAGCGTTTGGACTTTGTCGTTTTTTCTCCAAGACTCGCCTCTGGCACATGCCATGGACCTCAGCGGGGGCTGCTCCCCGCCTCCTGGGTGTCCTGCCCGGGCACATCGGAGGCTCAGCCTGGGTCTTGGGCCCCTTCTGGTAGGTGCACTTTGGGGGCCCTCCGCAGCCGCCCAGGCCCACCTCCTGCAGCCACCACACAGCTGCCAACTGCCCGCTCTCCGTCACCCGCCAGCCCCTCTGCATACATCTGCTGGGGGTGCTTTTTTGACTTCCCCCATTGTGGCCAATGGGACAATGCCAAGGGGAAAACCTCCAGAGTCCTGCCGACCTCCTGGAACTCCAACCCGGCCTGGAGCCACCGGTTTGTCCCCTTCCCGGTTCTCAGGACCTGCATTGACACTCGGCTCAGCCCCGGCCGCCGCAGCTCCCGCCGGCCCCGGCCAGCCGGGTCCGCACCCCAGGCCGGCGCCTGGAGCGTTTGGACTTTGTCATTTTCATGACTTGTCTCCTCAAACTTTGTTCGACTGCAAGGGGGGCTGCCGCAGTCCGTGCCCAGCCTCCAGGGGTTGCCCCCGGCCCCTGGAGCAGCCAGCACCTCCTCGCCGTCAACACTCTCCCCCCGTGGGGACTTTGAAACTTTTCTGACCGTGCAAGCTTCGTCAAACGGCAAGGGGGCAAGCGGCGGGCTCTGCCCGGCCTCCTGGGGTCCTGCCCGGGGACATCGGAGGCTCAGCGGGGGTTTTCAGCCACCACTGGTAGGTGCGCTTTGGGGGCCCTCCGCAGCCGCCCCGGGCCACCCCTGCAGCCAGCACACTGCTGCCAACAGCCCGCCGCTCTCCCACACCAGCCAGCCCCGTCTGCACACATCTGCCGGGGGTGCTTTTTTGAGAAACACTGTCACTTTGTCAAAGACCGCACACCGCTCGTTCCCTTATACCCCGACAAGGTGTTCGTGCTGACGTTTTGCGAGGCCTTATTTTACCGCCGTCGGCGCTATCAGGGGAAGCGGGCCCGCTCCTTCCGCCCTCCTGGAACCGTGCCTCGGCCCGGAGCGGCCAGGTTTACCCTCATACCGGTTCTCGTGACCTGCATTGACACTCGGCTCTTCCCCGGCCGCCGCAGCTCCCGCCGGTCCGACCAGCTGGGTCCGCCCCCCTGGACGGCACGCCTGGAGCGTTTGGACTTTGTCATTTTCATGACTCGTCTCCTCAAACTTTGTTCGACTGCAAGGGGGGCTGCCGCAGTCCGGGCCCAGCCTCCAGCGGTTGCCCCCGGCCGCTGGAGCTGCCAGCACCCCCTCGCCGTCAACACTCTCTCCCCGTTGGGACTTTGAAACTTTTCTGACCGTGCAAGCTTCGTCAAACGGCAATGGGGGGCAACCGGCGTTCTGTGCCCGGCCTCCTGGGGTCCTGCCCGGGCACATCGGAGGCTCAGCCTGGGTTTTCAGCCACCACGGGCAGGTGCACTCAGGGGGCCCACCGCAGCCGCCCAGGCCCACCCCTGCAGCCACCACGCAGCTGCCAACAGCCCGCTCTCCGTCACCCCCCAGCCCCTTCTGCATACATCTGCCGGGGGTGCTTTTTTGACTTCCCCCCTTTTGGCCTATGGGGAAAAGCCAGGGGGAAAACCTCCAGAGTCAGGCCGACCTTCTGGAACTCCAGCTCGGACTGGAGCCACCGGTTTGTCCCCTTCCCGGTTCTCAGGAGATGCATCGACACTCGGCTCAGCCCCGGCAGCCGCAGCACCCGCCGGCCAGGCCAGCCACGTCCGCCCCCCTGGCCGGCGCCTGGAGCGTTTGGACTTTGTCGTTTTTTTCCCCAAGACTCGCCTCTGCCAACTGCCAAGGACTTCAGCAGGGGCTGCCACGGCTGTTCCCCGCCTCCTGGGGTTCATGCCCGGGCACATCGGAGGCTCAGGCAGGGTCTTGAGCAACTACTGTTGGGTGCTCTCAGGGGGGCCCCTCCACACCCCCAGGCCGACCTCCAGGGGCTGCCCCCGGACCCTGGAGCAGCCTGCACCCCCCTCGCCGTCAACACTCTCCCCCCGTTGGGACTTTGAAACTTTTCTGACCGTGCGAGCTTCATCGGACGGGAAGGGGGCGACCTGCGGGCTCTGCCCGGCCTCCCGGGGTCCCTGCCCGGGCCCCGTGGGAGGTACAGGCAGGGTTTCTCACCTACTACCCGTAGGCACTCTCAGGGGGCCCTCCGCGCCCTCAGGCCGCCCTCCCCGGGCTTCCCCCGGGTCCGCGGAGCAGCCCGCCACCCCTCGCCGCACTGTCTCTCGCCCCCCGTCGGGACTTTGAAACTTTTCCCCCCCGTGCAAACCTCACCGGGGGGCAGAGGGAGAGACCTGCGGGCCGTGCCCGGCCTCCCGGGACTCCCTCCGGGCAGCGCGGGCGGCTCGGACGGGGTTTTCAGCGAGTGCTGGGGGGGGTGTCTTCGGGGGCCCCCCGCGGGCCCCCCGGGGCACCTGCGCGGGGTGGCCCCTGCTGCCAGGCACCCACTCCCCATCGACCATCCAGCCCCCCTACATACATCTGGCGGGGGTGCTTTTTTGAGTTCCCCCATTTTGGCAACTTGGCACCTCCTATGGGGAAACCGGCAAAATCATGCCGACCTCCTGGAACTCCGGCTCGGCCTGGAGCCGCCGGTTTGTCCCCTTCCCGGTTCTCAGGCATTTTCGGACTTTGTCATTTTTTCAGCACTCTGTCAATGCGGCCAGCGGGAGCTGCCGCGGTCTGTGCCCAGGCACCAGGCACTAAAAACGGACACAGTCGGAGGGTCAGGGGGTGTCTCGGCCAGATACTGAAAAACACTCAGGGGGTGCCCAGGCACCAGGCGCTCCAAACGGACACAGTCGGAGGGTCAGGGGGTGTCTCGGCCAGATACTGGAAAACACTCAGGGGCGCCCGGAGGCTGCACAGGGCCACCCCAGGCCGCTCCCCCGGGCACCCGGGCGGCCATATTGGCGGCTGAGACCCCCTCTTCAGCGAACGCCAGGGGGCGCTCAGGGGCACACGGGGGCTGCTCCACTCGCCCCAGGGCGGCCCCCGCGGGTACCCGGGCGGCCATATTGGCGGCTGGGACCCCCTCTTGAGCAAACGCCAGGGGGGCGCTCAGGGACGCACGGGGGCTGCTCCACTCGCCCCAGGCCGGCCTCCCTGGGTACCCGGGCGGGCACATTAGCGGCTGAGACCCCCTCTCCACCAGAGACCGGGGGGCGCTCGGGGACACACGGGGGCTGCTCCACTCGCCCCAGGCCGGACTCCCTGAGGCGGGCACATTAGCGGCTGAGACCCCCTCTCCACCAGAGACCGGGGGGCGCTCGGGGACACACGGGGGCTGCTCCACTCGCCCCAGGCCGGACTCCCTGAGGCGGGCACATTAGCGGCTGAGACCCCCTCTCCACCAGAGACCGGGGGGCGCTCGGGGACACACGGGGGCTGCTCCACTCGCCCCAGGCCGGCCTCCCTGAGGCGGGCACATTAGCAGCTGAGACCCCCTCTCCACCAATGACCGGGGGACGCTCAGGGACACACGGGGGCTGCTCCACTCGCCCCAGGCCGGCCTCCCTGGGTACCCAGGCGGGCACATTAGCGGCTGAGACCCCCTCTCCACCAGAGACCGGGGGGCGCTCGGGGACACACGGGGGCTGCTCCACTCGCCCCAGGCCGGACTCCCTGAGGCGGGCACATTAGCGGCTGAGACCCCCTCTCCACCAGAGACCGGGGGGCGCTCGGGGACACACGGGGGCTGCTCCACTCGCCCCAGGCCGGCCTCCCTGAGGCGGGCACATTAGCAGCTGAGACCCCCTCTCCACCAATGACCGGGGGACGCTCAGGGACACACGGGGGCTGCTCCACTCGCCCCAGGCCGGACTCCCTGAGGCGGGCACATTAGCGGCTGAGACCCCCTCTCCACCAAAGACCGGGGGGCACTCGGGGATACACGGGGGCTGCTCCACTCGCCCCAGGCCGGACTCCCTGAGGCGGGCACATTAGCGGCTGAGACCCCCTCTCCACCAAAGACCGGGGGACACTCAGGGACACACGGGGGCTGCTCCACTCGCCCCAGGCCGGCCTCCCTAGGTACCCGGGCGGGCACATTAGCGGCTGAGACCCCCTCTCCACCAAAGACCGGGGGGCGCTCAGGGACACACGGGGGCTGCTCCACTCGCACCAGGCCGGCCTCCCTGAGGCGGGCACATTAGCGGCTGAGACCCCCTCTTCAGCAAACGTCAGGGGACACTCAGGGACACGCGGGGGCTGCTCCACTCGCCCCAGGCCGGCCTCCCTGAGGCGGGCACATTAGCGGCTGAGACCCCCTCTCGACCAAAGACCGGGGGACGCTCAGGGACACACGGGGGCTGCTCCACTCGCCCCAGGCCGGCCTCCCTGAGGCGGGCACATTAGCGGCTGAGGCCCCCTCTCCACCAAAGACCGGGGGACGCTCAGGGACACACGGGGGCTGCTCCACTCGCCCCAGGCCGGCCTCCCTGAGGCGGGCACATTAGCGGCTGAGACCCCCTCTCGACCAAAGACCGGGGGACGCTCAGGGACACACGGGGGCTGCTCCACTCGCCCCAGGCCGGCCTCCCTGAGGCGGGCACATTAGCGGCTGAGGCCCCCTCTCCACCAAAGACCGGGGGACACACAGGGACACACGGGGGCTGCTCCACTCGCCCCAGGCCGGCCTCCCTGAGGCGGGCACATTAGCGGCTGAGGCCCCCTCTCCACCAGAGACCGGGGGACGCTCAGGGACACACGGGGGCTGCTCCACTCGCCCCAGGCCGGCCTCCCTGAGGCGGGCACATTAGCGGCTGAGACCCCCTCTCCACCAAAGACCGGGGGACGCTCAGGGACACACGGGGGCTGCTCCACTCGCCCCAGGCCGGACTCCCTGAGGCGGGCACATTAGCGGCTGAGACCCCCTCTCCACCAAAGACCGGGGGGGCACTCGGGGACACACGGGGGCTGCTCCACTCGCCCCAGGCCGGACTCCCTGAGGCGGGCACATTAGCGGCTGAGACCCCCTCTCCACCAGAGACCGGGGGGCGCTCGGGGACACACGGGGGCTGCTCCACTCGCCCCAGGCCGGCCTCCCTAGGTACCCAGGCGGGCACATTAGCGGCTGAGACCCCCTCTTCAGCAAACGCCAGGGGACACTCAGGGACACACGGGGGCTGCTCCACTCGCCCCAGGCCGGCCTCCCTAGGTACCCGGGCGGGCACACTAGCGGCTGAGACCCCCTCTCGACCAAAGACCGGGGGACGCTCAGGGACACACGGGGGCTGCTCCACTCGCCCCAGGCCGGCCTGCCTAGGTACCCGGGCGGGCACATTAGCGGCTGAGACCCCCTCTCGACCAAAGACCGGGGGACGCTCAGGGACACACGGGGGCCGCTCCACTCACCCCCAGGCCGACCTCCAGGGCCTCCCTCCCGGCCCCTGGAGCAGCCAGCGCCCCCTCGCCGTCAACACTCTCTCCCCCGTTGGGACTTTGAAACTTTTTCTGACCGTGCGAGCTTCATCGGACGGCAAAGGGGGCAAGCTGCGGTCCGTGCCCGGCCTGCTGGGGTCCTGCCCGGGGACATCGGAGGCTCAGCCAGGGTCTTGAGCCACCGCTGGCAGGTGCACTTTGGGGGCCCTCCGCAGCCGCCCCGGGCCACCCCTTGCAGCCAGCACACTGCTGCCAACAGCCCGCCGCTCTCCGTCACCAGCCAGCCCCGTCTGCACGCATCTGCCGGGGGTGCTTTTTTTGGAGAAATACTGTCACTTTGTCAAAGACCGCACACCGCTCGTTCCCTTATACCCCGACAAGGTGTTCGTGCTGACGTTTTGCGAGGCCTTATTTTACCGTCGTCGGCGCTATCAGGGGAAACGGGCCCGCTCCTTCCGCCCTCCTGGAACCCTGGCTCGGCCCGGAGCGACCAGGATTACCCTCATACCGGTTCTCACCACCTGCATCGACACGCGGCTCTGCCCCGGCCGCCGCAGCTCTCGCCGGCCCGGCCGGGTCCGCACCCCTGGCCGGCACGCCTGGAGCGTTTGGACTTTGTCGTTTTTTTTCTCCAAGAGTCGCCTCTGGCACATGCCATGGACTTCAGCGGGGGCTGCTCCCCGCCCCCTGGGTGTCCTGCCCGGGCACATCGGAGGCTCAGCCTGGGTCTTCAGCCCCTACTGGTAGGTGCGCTTTGGGGGCCCTCCGCAGCCGCCCGGGGCCCATCCCTGCAGCCAGCACACGGCTGCCAGCAGCCACCACACAGCTGCCAACAGCCACCACACAGCTGCCAACAGCCCGCTCTCCGTCACCCCCCAGCCCCTCCTGCATACATCTGCTGGGGGTGCTTTTTTGCCTCCCCCCGTTTTGGCCTATGGAGAAAAGCCAGGGGGAAAACCTCCAGAGTCAGGCCGACCTCATGGAACTCCAACCCGGCCTGGAGCCACCGGTTTGTCCCCTTCCCGGTTCTCAGGACATGCGTCGACGCTCGGCTCAGCCCCGGCCGCCGCAGCTCCCGCCGGCCCGGCCAGCCGGGTCCGCACCCCTGGCCGGCTCGCCTGGAGCGTTTGGACTTTGTCGTTTTTTTCTCCAAGACTCGCCTCTGCCAACTGCCGTGGGCTTCAGCGGGGGCTGCTCCCCGCCTCCTGGGTGTCCTGCCCGGGCACATCGGAGGTTCAGCCTGGGTCTTCAGCCCCTACTGGTAGGTGCACTCCGGGGGCCCTCCGCAGCCGCCCGGGGCCCACCCCTGCAGCCAGCACACGGCTGCCAGCAGCCACCACACAGCTGCCAACAGCCCGCTCCCCATCACCCCCCAGCCCAACTCTGCATACATCTGCTGGGGGTGCTTTTTTTACTTCCCCCGTTTTGGCCTATGGGGAAATGCCAAGGGGAAAACCTCCAGAGTCAGGCCGACCTCATGGAACTCCAACCCGGCCTGGAGCTACTGGTTTGCCCCCTTCCCGGTTCTCAGGACATGCATCGACACTCGGCTCTTCCCCAGCCGCCGCAGCTCCCGCCGGCCCGGCCAGCCGGGTCCGCACCCCTGACCAGCGCCTGGAGCGTTTGGACTTTGTCATTTTTTCTCAAAGACCAATCTCTGCCAACTGCCCTGGGCTTCAGCGGGGGCTGCTCCCCGCCTCCTGGGTGTCCTGCCCGGGCACATCGGAGGCTCAGCCTGGGTCTCGAGCCCCCTACTGGTAGGTGCACTACGGGGGCCCTCCGCAGCCGCCCAGGCCCACCCCTGCAGCCAGCACACGGCTGCCAGCAGCCACCACACAGCTGCCAACAGCCCGCTCTCCGTCACCCCCCAGCCCAACTCTGCATACATCTGCTGGGGGTGCTTTTTTGACTTCCCCCCTTTTGGCCTATGGGGAAAAGCCAGGGGGAAAACCTCCAGAGTCAGGCCGACCTCATGGAACTCCAACCCGGCCTGGAGCCACCGGTTTGTCCCCTTCCCGGTTCTCAGGACATGCATCGACACTCGGCTCAGCCCCGGCCGCCGCAGCCCCCGCCAGCCCGGCCAGCCGGGTCCGCCACCCTGCCCGGCGCCTGGAGCGTTTGGACTTTGTCGTTTTTTTTCTCCAAGACTCACCTCTGGCACATGCCATGGACCTCAGCGGGGGCTGCTCCCCGCCTCCTGGGTGTCCTGCCCGGGCACATCGGAGGCTCAGGCAATGTCTTGAGCCACCGCTGGCAGGTGCACTCAGGGGGCCCTCCGCAGCCGCCCAGGCCCACCCCTGCAGCCAGCACACGGCTGCCAGCAGCCACCACACAGCTGCCAACAGCCCGCTCTCCGTCACCCCCCAGCCCAACTCTGCATACATCTGCTGGGGGTGCTTTTTTGACTTCCCCCCTTTTGGCCTATGGGGAAAAGCCAGGGGGAAAACCTCCAGAGTCAGGCCGACCTCATGGAACTCCAACCCGGCCTGGAGCCACCGGTTTGTCCCCTTCCCGGTTCTCAGGACCTGCACTGACACTCGGCTCAACCCCGGCAGCTGCAGCCCCCGCCGGCCCGGCCAGCCGGGTCCGCACCCCTGGCCAGCGCCTGGAGCGTTTGGACTTTGTCGTTTTTTCTCAAAGACCCATCTGTGCCAACTGCCCTGGGCTTCAGCGGGGGCTGCTCCCCGCCTCCTGGGTGTCCTGCCCGGGCACATCGGAGGCTCAGCCTGGGTCTTCAGCCCCTACTGGTAGGTGCACTCGGGGGGGCCCTCCGCAGCCGCCCAGGCCCACCCTTGCAGCCAGCACACGGCTGCCAGCAGCCACCACACAGCTGCCAACAGCCCGCTCGCCATCACCCCCCAGCCCCTCCTGCATACATCTGCCGGGGGTGCTTTTTTGACTTCCCCCGTTTTGGCCAATGGGGAAATGCCAAGGGGAAAACCTCCAGAGTCAGGCCGACCTACTGGAACTCCCACCCGGCCTGGAGCCACAGGTTTGTCCCCTTCCCGGTTCTCACGACATGCATCAACACTCGGCTCAGCCCCGGCAGCCGCAGCTCCCGCCGGCCCGGCCAGCCCGGTCCGCACCCCTGGCCTGCACGCCTGGAGCGTTTGGACTTTGTCGTTTTTTCTCCAAGACTCGCCTCTGGCACATGCCATGGACTTCAGCGGGGGCTGCTCCCCGCCTCCTGGGTGTCCTGCCCGGGCACATCGGAGGCTCAGCCTGGGTCTTGAGCTACTGCTGGTAGGTGCGCTTCGGGGGCCCTCGGCAGCCGCCCAGGCCCACCCCTGCAGCCAGCACACGGCTGCCAGCAGCCACCACACAGCTGCCAACAGCCCGCTCTCCGTCACCCCCCAGCCCCTCCTGCATACATCTGCTGGGGGTGCTTTTTTGACTTCCCCCCTTTTGGCCTATGGGGAAAAGCTAAGGGGAAAACCTCCAGAGTCAGGCCGACCTCCTGGAACTCCCACCCGGCCTGGAGCCACAGGTTTGTCCCCTTCCCGGTTCTCACGACATGCATCAACACTCGGCTCAGCCCCGGCAGCCGCAGCCCCCGCCGGCCCGGCCAGCCCGGTCCGCATCCCTGGCCAGCGCCTGGAGCGTTTGGACTTTGTCATTTTTTCTCAAAGACCCGTCTCTGCCAACTGACGTGGGCTTCAGCGGGGGCTGCTCCCCGCCTCCTGGGTGTCCTGCCCGGGCACATCGGAGGGTCAGCCTGGGTCTTGAGCTACTGCTGGTAGGTGCACTACGGGGGCCCTCGGCAGCCGCCCAGGCCCACCCCTGCAGCCAGCACACGGCTGCCAGCAGCCACCACACAGCTGCCAACAGCCCGCTCCCCGTCACCCCCCAGCCCAACTCTGCATACATCTGGCGGGGGTGCTTTTTTGACTTCCCCCCTTTTGGCCTATGGGGAAAAGCCAGGGGGGAAACCTCCAGAGTCAGGCCGACCTCCTGGAACTCCAACCCGGCCTGGAGCCACCGGTCTGTCCCCTTCCCGGTTCTCAGGACATGCATCAACACTCGGCTCAGCCCCGGCAGCCGCAGCCCCCGCCGGCCCGGCCGGCCCGGTCCGCACCCCTGGCCAGCGCCTGGAGCGTTTGGACTTTGTCGTTTTTTTTCTCCAAGACTCATCTCTGCCAACTGCCGTGGGCTTCAGCGGGGGTGTCTGCTCCCCGCCTCCTGGGTGTCCTGCCCGGGCACATCGGAGGCTCAGCCTGGGTCTTGAGCCCCTACTGGTAGGTGCACTCTGAAGGCGCCCTCCGCAGCCGCCCAGGCCCACCCCTGCAGCCACCACACAGCTGCCAACAGCCCGCTCCCCGTCACCCCCCAGCCCAACTCTGCATACATCTGGCGGGGGTGCTTTTTTGACTTCCCCCGTTTTGGCCTATGGGGAAATGCTAAGGGGAAAACGTCCAGAGTCAGGCCGACCTCCTGGAACTCCAACCCGGCCTGGAGCCACAGGTTTGTCCCCTTCCCGGTTCTCACGACATGCATCGACACTCGGCTCAGCCCCGGCAGCCGCAGCTCCCGCCGGCCCGGCCAGCCGGGGTCAACCGCCCTGGCCGGCGCCTGGAGCGTTTGGACTTTGTCACTTTTTCTCCAAGACTCGATTCTGGCACATGCCATGGACTTCAGCGGGGGCTGTTCCCCGCCTCCCGGGTGTCCTGCCCGGGCACATCGGAGGCTCAGGCAATGTCTTCAACCACCGCTGGTAGGTGCACTACGGGGGCCCTCGGCAGCCGCCCAGGCCCACCCCTGCAGCCAGCACACGGCTGCCAGC
>NW_027102617.1:0-179496 GCF_035609145.1 Eleutherodactylus coqui | reverse complement strand
TCGTCAACCCAAAGTGAATATGAGCCACACAGGTTGGTTGAAATAGCGCAACATGAATGATGGAACCTGGATCCAAGCGTCCCAGGATGCATTGCAGCGAAAACGTTCAACAATGTTCAGCGTGACCAATGTTTCTATCTTGGAAAATGAAATTGCATGCTGTATGGAGTGTTTTTGATATATCTTGTCTCAGGATTTGCTTGCAGTCCTACCATATCCCACAAAATGCAGAAGTGCAGTCAATGCAGCTTTTTACCTAAAATGGTAAAAATTGGTCAAAGCCTCATGCGGTTTATTACCTGTCCCTGGAATAACATCAATGGCAATTATAAGAATAATGCTGATAATAATACAAATTTTGTATGTATGTTTTCAGCCCTACAAAACCATAACTATAGAAGTTTAAATTTATACGTAAAGCTAGATATTTGTAGAAATATCTATATTGATATATAGCTATCTATTTATATAGCTAGATATATATCTATGCAGTAACATACATTAGATAGATAGATAGATAGATAGATAGATAGATAGATAGATAGACTGTATATAAGCCTGCAAGTCTTGCACTTGAAGCAGCTTTATGATGTCATTAAGGCTCGATGGTGACACGCGCACCCGGAACAAGGATCACAGGTTGTTAGCGGCCATTTTTCCATCAGTCTCCACTGGAGCTAGAAGTGAGCAGACAGATACTCCTATAGACGCTGCTGGAGCCAGATCATTTGTCTCTGTGATGGACAACGTTTGAAATTCGCCCTTAAGCGGGAGACGGCAGCCTACAACAGTCAAATTGATCGCTGCTTATCACTTCTTTTGTGGTAGGTACAGTTATTCCAGATAGGGGAATGGGTAGGTTAAGTTATTCCAGGGAGGGGAATGCTTATGGGCAAGGCATTATGCTTGATCGGAGGCGGATGAAGTGGCAAAAAAGGCTCGGCCTACACCATGACCATGCAACTCGTCAACCCAAAGTGAATATGAGCCACACAGGTTGGTTGAAATGGCGCAGCATGAATGATAGAACCTGGATCCAAGCGTCCCAGGATGCATTGCAGCGAAAACGTTCAACAATGTTCAGCGTGACCAATGTTTCTATCTTGGAAAATGAAATTGCATGCTGTATGGAGTGTTTTTGACATATCTTGTCTCAGGATTTGCTTGCAGTCCTACCATATCCCACAAAATGCAGAAGTACAGTCAATGCAGCTTTTTACCTAAAATGGTAAAAATTGGTCAAAGACTCATGCGGTTTATTACCTGCCCCTGGAATAACATCAATGGCAATTATAAGAATAATGCTGATAATAATACAAATTTTGTATGTATGTTTTCAGCCCTACAAAACCATAACTATAGAAGTTTAAATTTATACGTAAAGCTAGATATTTGTAGAAATATCTATATTGATATATAGCTATCTATTTATATAGCTAGATATATATCTATGCAGTAACATACATTAGATAGATAGATAGATAGATAGATAGATAGATAGATAGATAGATAGATAGATAGATAGATAGACTGTATATAAGCCTGCAAGTCTTGCACTTGAAGCAGCTTTATGATGTCATTAAGGCTCGATGGTGACACGCGCACCCGGAACAAGGATCACAGGTTGTTAGCGGCCATTTTTCCATCAGTCTCCACTGGAGCTAGAAGTGAGCAGACAGATACTCCTATAGACGCTGCTGGAGCCAGATCATTTGTCTCTGTGATGGACAACGTTTGAAATTCGCCCTTAAGCGGGATACGGCAGCCTACAACAGTCAAATTGATCGCTGCTTATCACTTCTTTTGTGGTAGGTACAGTTATTCCAGATAGGGGAATGGGTAGGTTAAGTTATTCCAGGGAGGGGAATGCTTATGGGCAAGGCATTATGCTTGATCGGAGGCGGATGAAGTGGCAAAAAAGGCTCGGCCTACACCATGACCATGCCAATCGTCAACCCAAAGTGAATATGAGCCACACAGGTTGGTTGAAATAGCGCAACATGAATGATGGAACCTGGATCCAAGCGTCCCAGGATGCATTGCAGCGAAAACGTTCAACAATGTTCAGCGTGACCAATGTTTCTATCTTGGAAAATGAAATTGCATGCTGTATGGAGTGTTTTTGATATATCTTGTCTCAGGATTTGCTTGCAGTCCTACCATATCCCACAAAATGCAGAAGTGCAGTCAATGCAGCTTTTTACCTAAAATGGTAAAAATTGGTCAAAGCCTCATGCGGTTTATTACCTGTCCCTGGAATAACATCAATGGCAATTATAAGAATAATGCTGATAATAATACAAATTTTGTATGTATGTTTTCAGCCCTACAAAACCATAACTATAGAAGTTTAAATTTATACGTAAAGCTAGATATTTGTAGAAATATCTATATTGATATATAGCTATCTATTTATATAGCTAGATATATATCTATGCAGTAACATACATTAGATAGATAGATAGATAGATAGATAGACTGTATATAAGCCTGCAAGTCTTGCACTTGAAGCAGCTTTATGATGTCATTAAGGCTCGATGGTGACACGCGCACCCGGAACAAGGATCACAGGTTGTTAGCGGCCATTTTTCCATCAGTCTCCACTGGAGCTAGAAGTGAGCAGACAGATACTCCTATAGACGCTGCTGGAGCCAGATCATTTGTCTCTGTGATGGACAACGTTTGAAATTCGCCCTTAAGCGGGATACGGCAGCCTACAACAGTCAAATTGATCGCTGCTTATCACTTCTTTTGTGGTAGGTACAGTTATTCCAGATAGGGGAATGGGTAGGTTAAGTTATTCCAGGGAGGGGAATGCTTATGGGCAAGGCATTATGCTTGATCGGAGGCGGATGAAGTGGCAAAAAAGGCTCGGCCTACACCATGACCATGCCAATCGTCAACCCAAAGTGAATATGAGCCACACAGGTTGGTTGAAATAGCGCAACATGAATGATGGAACCTGGATCCAAGCGTCCCAGGATGCATTGCAGCGAAAACGTTCAACAATGTTCAGCGTGACCAATGTTTCTATCTTGGAAAATGAAATTGCATGCTGTATGGAGTGTTTTTGATATATCTTGTCTCAGGATTTGCTTGCAGTCCTACCATATCCCACAAAATGCAGAAGTGCAGTCAATGCAGCTTTTTACCTAAAATGGTAAAAATTGGTCAAAGCCTCATGCGGTTTATTACCTGTCCCTGGAATAACATCAATGGCAATTATAAGAATAATGCTGATAATAATACAAATTTTGTATGTATGTTTTCAGCCCTACAAAACCATAACTATAGAAGTTTAAATTTATACGTAAAGCTAGATATTTGTAGAAATATCTATATTGATATATAGCTATCTATTTATATAGCTAGATATATATCTATGCAGTAACATACATTAGATAGATAGATAGATAGACTGTATATAAGCCTGCAAGTCTTGCACTTGAAGCAGCTTTATGATGTCATTAAGGCTCGATGGTGACACGCGCACCCGGAACAAGGATCACAGGTTGTTAGCGGCCATTTTTCCATCAGTCTCCACTGGAGCTAGAAGTGAGCAGACAGATACTCCTATAGACGCTGCTGGAGCCAGATCATTTGTCTCTGTGATGGACAACGTTTGAAATTCGCCCTTAAGCGGGAGACGGCAGCCTACAACAGTCAAATTGATCGCTGCTTATCACTTCTTTTGTGGTAGGTACAGTTATTCCAGATAGGGGAATGGGTAGGTTAAGTTATTCCAGGGAGGGGAATGCTTATGGGCAAGGCATTATGCTTGATCGGAGGCGGATGAAGTGGCAAAAAAGGCTCGGCCTACACCATGACCATGCAACTCGTCAACCCAAAGTGAATATGAGCCACACAGGTTGGTTGAAATGGCGCAGCATGAATGATAGAACCTGGATCCAAGCGTCCCAGGATGCATTGCAGCAAAAACGTTCAACAATGTTCAGCGTGACCAATGTTTCTATCTTGGAAAATGAAATTGCATGCTGTATGGAGTGTTTTTGACATATCTTGTCTCAGGATTTGCTTGCAGTCCTACCATATCCCACAAAATGCAGAAGTACAGTCAATGCAGCTTTTTACCTAAAATGGTAAAAATTGGTCAAAGACTCATGCGGTTTATTACCTGCCCCTGGAATAACATCAATGGCAATTATAAGAATAATGCTGATAATAATACAAATTTTGTATGTATGTTTTCAGCCCTACAAAACCATAACTATAGAAGTTTAAATTTATACGTAAAGCTAGATATTTGTAGAAATATCTATATTGATATATAGCTATCTATTTATATAGCTAGATATATATCTATGCAGTAACATACATTAGATAGATAGATAGATAGATAGATAGATAGATAGATAGATAGACTGTATATAAGCCTGCAAGTCTTGCACTTGAAGCAGCTTTATGATGTCATTAAGGCTCGATGGTGACACGCGCACCCGGAACAAGGATCACAGGTTGTTAGCGGCCATTTTTCCATCAGTCTCCACTGGAGCTAGAAGTGAGCAGACAGATACTCCTATAGACGCTGCTGGAGCCAGATCATTTGTCTCTGTGATGGACAACGTTTGAAATTCGCCCTTAAGCGGGATACGGCAGCCTACAACAGTCAAATTGATCGCTGCTTATCACTTCTTTTGTGGTAGGTACAGTTATTCCAGATAGGGGAATGGGTAGGTTAAGTTATTCCAGGGAGGGGAATGCTTATGGGCAAGGCATTATGCTTGATCGGAGGCGGATGAAGTGGCAAAAAAGGCTCGGCCTACACCATGACCATGCCAATCGTCAACCCAAAGTGAATATGAGCCACACAGGTTGGTTGAAATAGCGCAACATGAATGATGGAACCTGGATCCAAGCGTCCCAGGATGCATTGCAGCGAAAACGTTCAACAATGTTCAGCGTGACCAATGTTTCTATCTTGGAAAATGAAATTGCATGCTGTATGGAGTGTTTTTGATATATCTTGTCTCAGGATTTGCTTGCAGTCCTACCATATCCCACAAAATGCAGAAGTGCAGTCAATGCAGCTTTTTACCTAAAATGGTAAAAATTGGTCAAAGACTCATGCGGTTTATTACCTGCCCCTGGAATAACATCAATGGCAATTATAAGAATAATGCTGATAATAATACAAATTTTGTATGTATGTTTTCAGCCCTACAAAACCATAACTATAGAAGTTTAAATTTATACGTAAAGCTAGATATTTGTAGAAATATCTATATTGATATATAGCTATCTATTTATATAGCTAGATATATATCTATGCAGTAACATACATTAGATAGATAGATAGATAGATAGACTGTATATAAGCCTGCAAGTCTTGCACTTGAAGCAGCTTTATGATGTCATTAAGGCTCGATGGTGACACGCGCACCCGGAACAAGGATCACAGGTTGTTAGCGGCCATTTTTCCATCAGTCTCCACTGGAGCTAGAAGTGAGCAGACAGATACTCCTATAGACGCTGCTGGAGCCAGATCATTTGTCTCTGTGATGGACAACGTTTGAAATTCGCCCTTAAGCGGGATACGGCAGCCTACAACAGTCAAATTGATCGCTGCTTATCACTTCTTTTGTGGTAGGTACAGTTATTCCAGATAGGGGAATGGGTAGGTTAAGTTATTCCAGGGAGGGGAATGCTTATGGGCAAGGCATTATGCTTGATCGGAGGCGGATGAAGTGGCAAAAAAGGCTCGGCCTACACCATGACCATGCCAATCGTCAACCCAAAGTGAATATGAGCCACACAGGTTGGTTGAAATAGCGCAACATGAATGATGGAACCTGGATCCAAGCGTCCCAGGATGCATTGCAGCGAAAACGTTCAACAATGTTCAGCGTGACCAATGTTTCTATCTTGGAAAATGAAATTGCATGCTGTATGGAGTGTTTTTGATATATCTTGTCTCAGGATTTGCTTGCAGTCCTACCATATCCCACAAAATGCAGAAGTGCAGTCAATGCAGCTTTTTACCTAAAATGGTAAAAATTGGTCAAAGCCTCATGCGGTTTATTACCTGTCCCTGGAATAACATCAATGGCAATTATAAGAATAATGCTGATAATAATACAAATTTTGTATGTATGTTTTCAGCCCTACAAAACCATAACTATAGAAGTTTAAATTTATACGTAAAGCTAGATATTTGTAGAAATATCTATATTGATATATAGCTATCTATTTATATAGCTAGATATATATCTATGCAGTAACATACATTAGATAGATAGATAGATAGATAGATAGATAGATAGATAGATAGATAGATAGATAGACTGTATATAAGCCTGCAAGTCTTGCACTTGAAGCAGCTTTATGATGTCATTAAGGCTCGATGGTGACACGCGCACCCGGAACAATGATCACAGGTTGTTAGCGGCCATTTTTCCATCAGTCTCCACTGGAGCTAGAAGTGAGCAGACAGATACTCCTATAGACGCTGCTGGAGCCAGATCATTTGTCTCTGTGATGGACAACGTTTGAAATTCGCCCTTAAGCGGGAGACGGCAGCCTACAACAGTCAAATTGATCGCTGCTTATCACTTCTTTTGTGGTAGGTACAGTTATTCCAGATAGGGGAATGGGTAGGTTAAGTTATTCCAGGGAGGGGAATGCTTATGGGCAAGGCATTATGCTTGATCGGAGGCGGATGAAGTGGCAAAAAAGGCTCGGCCTACACCATGACCATGCAACTCGTCAACCCAAAGTGAATATGAGCCACACAGGTTGGTTGAAATGGCGCAGCATGAATGATAGAACCTGGATCCAAGCGTCCCAGGATGCATTGCAGCGAAAACGTTCAACAATGTTCAGCGTGACCAATGTTTCTATCTTGGAAAATGAAATTGCATGCTGTATGGAGTGTTTTTGACATATCTTGTCTCAGGATTTGCTTGCAGTCCTACCATATCCCACAAAATGCAGAAGTACAGTCAATGCAGCTTTTTACCTAAAATGGTAAAAATTGGTCAAAGACTCATGCGGTTTATTACCTGCCCCTGGAATAACATCAATGGCAATTATAAGAATAATGCTGATAATAATACAAATTTTGTATGTATGTTTTCAGCCCTACAAAACCATAACTATAGAAGTTTAAATTTATACGTAAAGCTAGATATTTGTAGAAATATCTATATTGATATATAGCTATCTATTTATATAGCTAGATATATATCTATGCAGTAACATACATTAGATAGATAGATAGATAGATAGATAGATAGATAGATAGACTGTATATAAGCCTGCAAGTCTTGCACTTGAAGCAGCTTTATGATGTCATTAAGGCTCGATGGTGACACGCGCACCCGGAACAAGGATCACAGGTTGTTAGCGGCCATTTTTCCATCAGTCTCCACTGGAGCTAGAAGTGAGCAGACAGATACTCCTATAGACGCTGCTGGAGCCAGATCATTTGTCTCTGTGATGGACAACGTTTGAAATTCGCCCTTAAGCGGGATACGGCAGCCTACAACAGTCAAATTGATCGCTGCTTATCACTTCTTTTGTGGTAGGTACAGTTATTCCAGATAGGGGAATGGGTAGGTTAAGTTATTCCAGGGAGGGGAATGCTTATGGGCAAGGCATTATGCTTGATCGGAGGCGGATGAAGTGGCAAAAAAGGCTCGGCCTACACCATGACCATGCCAATCGTCAACCCAAAGTGAATATGAGCCACACAGGTTGGTTGAAATAGCGCAACATGAATGATGGAACCTGGATCCAAGCGTCCCAGGATGCATTGCAGCGAAAACGTTCAACAATGTTCAGCGTGACCAATGTTTCTATCTTGGAAAATGAAATTGCATGCTGTATGGAGTGTTTTTGATATATCTTGTCTCAGGATTTGCTTGCAGTCCTACCATATCCCACAAAATGCAGAAGTGCAGTCAATGCAGCTTTTTACCTAAAATGGTAAAAATTGGTCAAAGCCTCATGCGGTTTATTACCTGTCCCTGGAATAACATCAATGGCAATTATAAGAATAATGCTGATAATAATACAAATTTTGTATGTATGTTTTCAGCCCTACAAAACCATAACTATAGAAGTTTAAATTTATACGTAAAGCTAGATATTTGTAGAAATATCTATATTGATATATAGCTATCTATTTATATAGCTAGATATATATCTATGCAGTAACATACATTAGATAGATAGATAGATAGATAGATAGACTGTATATAAGCCTGCAAGTCTTGCACTTGAAGCAGCTTTATGATGTCATTAAGGCTCGATGGTGACACGCGCACCCGGAACAAGGATCACAGGTTGTTAGCGGCCATTTTTCCATCAGTCTCCACTGGAGCTAGAAGTGAGCAGACAGATACTCCTATAGACGCTGCTGGAGCCAGATCATTTGTCTCTGTGATGGACAACGTTTGAAATTCGCCCTTAAGCGGGATACGGCAGCCTACAACAGTCAAATTGATCGCTGCTTATCACTTCTTTTGTGGTAGGTACAGTTATTCCAGATAGGGGAATGGGTAGGTTAAGTTATTCCAGGGAGGGGAATGCTTATGGGCAAGGCATTATGCTTGATCGGAGGCGGATGAAGTGGCAAAAAAGGCTCGGCCTACACCATGACCATGCCAATCGTCAACCCAAAGTGAATATGAGCCACACAGGTTGGTTGAAATAGCGCAACATGAATGATGGAACCTGGATCCAAGCGTCCCAGGATGCATTGCAGTGAAAACGTTCAACAATGTTCAGCGTGACCAATGTTTCTATCTTGGAAATCGAAATTGCATGCTGTATGGAGTGTTTTTGACATATCTTGTCTCAGGATTTGCTTGCAGTCCTACCATATCCCACAAAATGCAGAAGTGCAGTCAATGCAGCTTTTTACCTAAAATGGTAAAAATTGGTCAAAGACTCATGCGGTTTATTACCTGCCCCTGGAATAACATCAATGGCAATTATAAGAATAATGCTGATAATAATACAAATTTTGTATGTATGTTTTCAGCCCTACAAAACCATAACTATACAAGTTTAAATTTATACGTAAAGCTAGATATTTGTAGAAATATCTATATTGATATATAACTATCTATTTATATAGCTAGATATATATCTATGCAGTAACATACATTAGATAGATAGATAGATAGATAGATAGACTGTATATAAGCCTGCAAGTCTTGCACTTGAAGCAGCTTTATGATGTCATTAAGGCTCGATGGTGACACGCGCACCCGGAACAAGGACCACAGGTTGTTAGCGGCCATTTTTCCATCAGTCTCCACTGGAGCTAGAAGTGAGCAGACAGATACTCCTATAGACGCGGCTGGAGCCAGATCATTTGTCTCTGTGATGGACAACGTTTGAAATTCGCCCTTAAGCGGGAGACGGCAGCCTACAACAGTCAAATATATTGCGGCTTATCACTTCTTTTGAGGGAGGTACAGTTATTCCAGATAGGGGAATGGGTAGGTTAAGATATTCTAGGGTGGGGAATGCTTATGGGCAAGGCATTATGCTTGATCGGAGGCGGATGAAGTGGCAAAAAAGGCTCGGCCTACACCATGACCATGCAACTCGTCAACCCAAAGTGAATATGAGCCACACAGGTTGGTTGAAATGGCGCCGTCTCCCGCTTAAGGGCGAATTTCAAACGTTGTCCATCACAGAGACAAATGATCTGGCTCCAGCCGCGTCTATAGGAGTATCTGTCTGCTCACTTCTAGCTCCAGTGGAGACTGATGGAAAAATGGCCGCTAACAACCTGTGGTCCTTGTTCCGGGTGCGCGTGTCACCATCGAGCCTTAATGACATCATAAAGCTGCTTCAAGTGCAAGACTTGCAGGCTTATATACAGTCTATCTATCTATCTATCTATCTATCTATCTATCTATCTATCTAATGTATGTTACTGCATAGATATATATCTAGCTATATAAATAGATAGCTATATATCAATATAGATATTTCTACAAATATCTAGCTTTACGTATAAATTTAAACTTCTATAGTTATGGTTTTGTAGGGCTGAAAACATACATACAAAATTTGTATTATTATCAGCATTATTCTTATAATTGCCATTGATGTTATTCCAGGGACAGGTAATAAACCGCATGAGGCTTTGACCAATTTTTACCATTTTAGGTAAAAAGCTGCATTGACTGCACTTCTGCATTTTGTGGGATATGGTAGGACTGCAAGCAAATCCTGAGACAAGATATATCAAAAACACTCCATACAGCATGCAATTTCATTTTCCAAGATAGAAACATTGGTCACGCTGAACATTGTTGAACGTTTTCGCTGCAATGCATCCTGAGACGCTTGGATCCAGGTTCTATCATTCATGCTGCGCCATTTCAACCAACCTGTGTGGCTCATATTCACTTTGGGTTGACGAGTTGCATGGTCATGGTGTAGGCCGAGCCTTTTTTGCCACTTCATCCGCCTCTGATCAAGCATAATGCCTTGCCCATAAGCATTCCCCACCCTGGAATATCTTAACCTACCCATTCCCCTATCTGGAATAACTGTACCTCCCTCAAAAGAAGTGATAAGCCGCAATATATTTGACTGTTGTAGGCTGCCGTCTCCCGCTTAAGGGCGAATTTCAAACGTTGTCCATCACAGAGACAAATGATCTGGCTCCAGCCGCGTCTATAGGAGTATCTGTCTGCTCACTTCTAGCTCCAGTGGAGACTGATGGAAAAATGGCCGCTAACAACCTGTGGTCCTTGTTCCGGGTGCGCGTGTCACCATCGAGCCTTAATGACATCATAAAGCTGCTTCAAGTGCAAGACTTACAGGCTTATATACAGTCTATCTATCTATCTATCTATCTATCTATCTATCTATCTATCTAATGTATGTTACTGCATAGATATATATCTAGCTATATAAATAGATAGCTATATATCAATATAGATATTTCTACAAATATCTAGCTTTACGTATAAATTTAAACTTGTATAGTTATGGTTTTGTAGGGCTGAAAACATACATACAAAATTTGTATTATTATCAGCATTATTCTTATAATTGCCATTGATGTTATTCCAGGGGCAGGTATTAAACCGCATGAGTCTTTGACCAATTTTTACCATTTTAGGTAAAAAGCTGCATTGACTGTACTTCTGCATTTTGTGGGATATGGTAGGACTGCAAGCAAATCCTGAGACAAGATATGTCAAAAACACTCCATACAGCATGCAATTTCATTTTCCAAGATAGAAACATTGGTCACGCTGAACATTGTTGAACGTTTTCGCTGCAATGCATCCTGGGACGCTTGGATCCAGGTTCTATCATTCATGCTGCGCCATTTCAACCAACCTGTGTGGCTCATATTCACTTTGGGTTGACGAGTTGCATGGTCATGGTGTAGGCCGAGCCTTTTTTGCCACTTCATCCGCCTCCGATCAAGCATAATGCCTTGCCCATAAGCATTCCCCTCCCTGGAATAACTTAACTTACCCATTCCCCTATCTGGAATAACTGTACCTACCACAAAAGAAGTGATAAGCAGCGATCAATTTGACTGTTGTAGGCTGCCGTCTCCCGCTTAAGGGCGAATTTCAAACGTTGTCCATCACAGAGACAAATGATCTGGCTCCAGCAGCGTCTATAGGAGTATCTGTCTGCTCACTTCTAGCTCCAGTGGAGACTGATGGAAAAATGGCCGCTAACAACCTGTGATCCTTGTTCCGGGTGCGCGTGTCACCATCGAGCCTTAATGACATCATAAAGCTGCTTCAAGTGCAAGACTTGCAGGCTTATATACAGTCTATCTATCTATCTATCTATCTATCTATCTATCTATCTATCTATCTATCTATCTAATGTATGTTACTGCATAGATATATATCTAGCTATATAAATAGATAGCTATATATCAATATAGATATTTCTACAAATATCTAGCTTTACGTATAAATTTAAACTTCTATAGTTATGGTTTTGTAGGGCTGAAAACATACATACAAAATTTGTATTATTATCAGCATTATTCTTATAATTGCCATTGATGTTATTCCAGGGACAGGTAATAAACCGCATGAGGCTTTGACCAATTTTTACCATTTTAGGTAAAAAGCTGCATTGACTGCACTTCTGCATTTTGTGGGATATGGTAGGACTGCAAGCAAATCCTGAGACAAGATATATCAAAAACACTCCATACAGCATGCAATTTCATTTTCCAAGATAGAAACATTGGTCACGCTGAACATTGTTGAACGTTTTCGCTGCAATGCATCCTGAGACGCTTGGATCCAGGTTCTATCATTCATGCTGCGCCATTTCAACCAACCTGTGTGGCTCATATTCACTTTGGGTTGACGAGTTGCATGGTCATGGTGTAGGCCGAGCCTTTTTTGCCACTTCATCCGCCTCTGATCAAGCATAATGCCTTGCCCATAAGCATTCCCCACCCTGGAATATCTTAACCTACCCATTCCCCTATCTGGAATAACTGTACCTCCCTCAAAAGAAGTGATAAGCCGCAATATATTTGACTGTTGTAGGCTGCCGTCTCCCGCTTAAGGGCGAATTTCAAACGTTGTCCATCACAGAGACAAATGATCTGGCTCCAGCCGCGTCTATAGGAGTATCTGTCTGCTCACTTCTAGCTCCAGTGGAGACTGATGGAAAAATGGCCGCTAACAACCTGTGGTCCTTGTTCCGGGTGCGCGTGTCACCATCGAGCCTTAATGACATCATAAAGCTGCTTCAAGTGCAAGACTTACAGGCTTATATACAGTCTATCTATCTATCTATCTATCTATCTAATGTATGTTACTGCATAGATATATATCTAGCTATATAAATAGATAGTTATATATCAATATAGATATTTCTACAAATATCTAGCTTTACGTATAAATTTAAACTTGTATAGCTATGGTTTTGTAGGGCTGAAAACATACATACAAAATTTGTATTATTATCAGCATTATTCTTATAATTGCCATTGATGTTATTCCAGGGGCAGGTATTAAACCGCATGAGTCTTTGACCAATTTTTACCATTTTAGGTAAAAAGCTGCATTGACTGTACTTCTGCATTTTGTGGGATATGGTAGGACTGCAAGCAAATCCTGAGACAAGATATGTCAAAAACACTCCATACAGCATGCAATTTCATTTTCCAAGATAGAAACATTGGTCACGCTGAACATTGTTGAACGTTTTCGCTGCAATGCATCCTGGGACGCTTGGATCCAGGTTCTATCATTCATGCTGCGCCATTTCAACCAACCTGTGTGGCTCATATTCACTTTGGGTTGACGAGTTGCATGGTCATGGTGTAGGCCGAGCCTTTTTTGCCACTTCATCCGCCTCCGATCAAGCATAATGCCTTGCCCATAAGCATTCCCCTCCCTGGAATAACTTAACTTACCCATTCCCCTATCTGGAATAACTGTACCTACCACAAAAGAAGTGATAAGCAGCGATCAATTTGACTGTTGTAGGCTGCCGTCTCCCGCTTAAGGGCGAATTTCAAACGTTGTCCATCACAGAGACAAATGATCTGGCTCCAGCAGCGTCTATAGGAGTATCTGTCTGCTCACTTCTAGCTCCAGTGGAGACTGATGGAAAAATGGCCGCTAACAACCTGTGATCCTTGTTCCGGGTGCGCGTGTCACCATCGAGCCTTAATGACATCATAAAGCTGCTTCAAGTGCAAGACTTGCAGGCTTATATACAGTCTATCTATCTATCTATCTATCTATCTATCTATCTATCTATCTATCTATCTAATGTATGTTACTGCATAGATATATATCTAGCTATATAAATAGATAGCTATATATCAATATAGATATTTCTACAAATATCTAGCTTTACGTATAAATTTAAACTTCTATAGTTATGGTTTTGTAGGGCTGAAAACATACATACAAAATTTGTATTATTATCAGCATTATTCTTATAATTGCCATTGATGTTATTCCAGGGACAGGTAATAAACCGCATGAGGCTTTGACCAATTTTTACCATTTTAGGTAAAAAGCTGCATTGACTGCACTTCTGCATTTTGTGGGATATGGTAGGACTGCAAGCAAATCCTGAGACAAGATATATCAAAAACACTCCATACAGCATGCAATTTCATTTTCCAAGATAGAAACATTGGTCACGCTGAACATTGTTGAACGTTTTCGCTGCAATGCATCCTGAGACGCTTGGATCCAGGTTCTATCATTCATGCTGCGCCATTTCAACCAACCTGTGTGGCTCATATTCACTTTGGGTTGACGAGTTGCATGGTCATGGTGTAGGCCGAGCCTTTTTTGCCACTTCATCCGCCTCCGATCAAGCATAATGCCTTGCCCATAAGCATTCCCCACCCTGGAATATCTTAACCTACCCATTCCCCTATCTGGAATAACTGTACCTCCCTCAAAAGAAGTGATAAGCCGCAATATATTTGACTGTTGTAGGCTGCCGTCTCCCGCTTAAGGGCGAATTTCAAACGTTGTCCATCACAGAGACAAATGATCTGGCTCCAGCCGCGTCTATAGGAGTATCTGTCTGCTCACTTCTAGCTCCAGTGGAGACTGATGGAAAAATGGCCGCTAACAACCTGTGGTCCTTGTTCCGGGTGCGCGTGTCACCATCGAGCCTTAATGACATCATAAAGCTGCTTCAAGTGCAAGACTTGCAGGCTTATATACAGTCTATCTATCTATCTATCTATCTATCTATCTATCTATCTAATGTATGTTACTGCATAGATATATATCTAGCTATATAAATAGATAGCTATATATCAATATAGATATTTCTACAAATATCTAGCTTTACGTATAAATTTAAACTTGTATAGTTATGGTTTTGTAGGGCTGAAAACATACATACAAAATTTGTATTATTATCAGCATTATTCTTATAATTGCCATTGATGTTATTCCAGGGGCAGGTAATAAACCGCATGAGTCTTTGACCAATTTTTACCATTTTAGGTAAAAAGCTGCATTGACTGCACTTCTGCATTTTGTGGGATATGGTAGGACTGCAAGCAAATCCTGAGACAAGATATATCAAAAACACTCCATACAGCATGCAATTTCATTTTCCAAGATAGAAACATTGGTCACGCTGAACATTGTTGAACGTTTTCGCTGCAATGCATCCTGAGACGCTTGGATCCAGGTTCTATCATTCATGCTGCGCCATTTCAACCAACCTGTGTGGCTCATATTCACTTTGGGTTGACGAGTTGCATGGTCATGGTGTAGGCCGAGCCTTTTTTGCCACTTCATCCGCCTCTGATCAAGCATAATGCCTTGCCCATAAGCATTCCCCACCCTGGAATATCTTAACCTACCCATTCCCCTATCTGGAATAACTGTACCTCCCTCAAAAGAAGTGATAAGCCGCAATATATTTGACTGTTGTAGGCTGCCGTCTCCCGCTTAAGGGCGAATTTCAAACGTTGTCCATCACAGAGACAAATGATCTGGCTCCAGCCGCGTCTATAGGAGTATCTGTCTGCTCACTTCTAGCTCCAGTGGAGACTGATGGAAAAATGGCCGCTAACAACCTGTGGTCCTTGTTCCGGGTGCGCGTGTCACCATCGAGCCTTAATGACATCATAAAGCTGCTTCAAGTGCAAGACTTACAGGCTTATATACAGTCTATCTATCTATCTATCTATCTATCTATCTATCTATCTATCTATCTAATGTATGTTACTGCATAGATAAATATCTAGCTATATAAATAGATAGTTATATATCAATATAGATATTTCTACAAATATCTAGCTTTACGTATAAATTTAAACTTGTATAGTTATGGTTTTGTAGGGCTGAAAACATACATACAAAATTTGTATTATTATCAGCATTATTCTTATAATTGCCATTGATGTTATTCCAGGGGCAGGTATTAAACCGCATGAGTCTTTGACCAATTTTTACCATTTTAGGTAAAAAGCTGCATTGACTGTACTTCTGCATTTTGTGGGATATGGTAGGACTGCAAGCAAATCCTGAGACAAGATATGTCAAAAACACTCCATACAGCATGCAATTTCATTTTCCAAGATAGAAACATTGGTCACGCTGAACATTGTTGAACGTTTTCGCTGCAATGCATCCTGGGACGCTTGGATCCAGGTTCTATCATTCATGCTGCGCCATTTCAACCAACCTGTGTGGCTCATATTCACTTTGGGTTGACGAGTTGCATGGTCATGGTGTAGGCCGAGCCTTTTTTGCCACTTCATCCGCCTCCGATCAAGCATAATGCCTTGCCCATAAGCATTCCCCTCCCTGGAATAACTTAACTTACCCATTCCCCTATCTGGAATAACTGTACCTACCACAAAAGAAGTGATAAGCAGCGATCAATTTGACTGTTGTAGGCTGCCGTCTCCCGCTTAAGGGCGAATTTCAAACGTTGTCCATCACAGAGACAAATGATCTGGCTCCAGCAGCGTCTATAGGAGTATCTGTCTGCTCACTTCTAGCTCCAGTGGAGACTGATGGAAAAATGGCCGCTAACAACCTGTGATCCTTGTTCCGGGTGCGCGTGTCACCATCGAGCCTTAATGACATCATAAAGCTGCTTCAAGTGCAAGACTTGCAGGCTTATATACAGTCTATCTATCTATCTATCTATCTATCTATCTATCTATCTATCTATCTATCTATCTATCTAATGTATGTTACTGCATAGATATATATCTAGCTATATAAATAGATAGCTATATATCAATATAGATATTTCTACAAATATCTAGCTTTACGTATAAATTTAAACTTCTATAGTTATGGTTTTGTAGGGCTGAAAACATACATACAAAATTTGTATTATTATCAGCATTATTCTTATAATTGCCATTGATGTTATTCCAGGGACAGGTAATAAACCGCATGAGGCTTTGACCAATTTTTACCATTTTAGGTAAAAAGCTGCATTGACTGCACTTCTGCATTTTGTGGGATATGGTAGGACTGCAAGCAAATCCTGAGACAAGATATATCAAAAACACTCCATACAGCATGCAATTTCATTTTCCAAGATAGAAACATTGGTCACGCTGAACATTGTTGAACGTTTTCGCTGCAATGCATCCTGAGACGCTTGGATCCAGGTTCTATCATTCATGCTGCGCCATTTCAACCAACCTGTGTGGCTCATATTCACTTTGGGTTGACGAGTTGCATGGTCATGGTGTAGGCCGAGCCTTTTTTGCCACTTCATCCGCCTCCGATCAAGCATAATGCCTTGCCCATAAGCATTCCCCACCCTGGAATATCTTAACCTACCCATTCCCCTATCTGGAATAACTGTACCTCCCTCAAAAGAAGTGATAAGCCGCAATATATTTGACTGTTGTAGGCTGCCGTCTCCCGCTTAAGGGCGAATTTCAAACGTTGTCCATCACAGAGACAAATGATCTGGCTCCAGCCGCGTCTATAGGAGTATCTGTCTGCTCACTTCTAGCTCCAGTGGAGACTGATGGAAAAATGGCCGCTAACAACCTGTGGTCCTTGTTCCGGGTGCGCGTGTCACCATCGAGCCTTAATGACATCATAAAGCTGCTTCAAGTGCAAGACTTACAGGCTTATATACAGTCTATCTATCTATCTATCTATCTATCTATCTATCTATCTATCTATCTATCTAATGTATGTTACTGCATAGATATATATCTAGCTATATAAATAGATAGTTATATATCAATATAGATATTTCTACAAATATCTAGCTTTACGTATAAATTTAAACTTGTATAGTTATGGTTTTGTAGGGCTGAAAACATACATACAAAATTTGTATTATTATCAGCATTATTCTTATAATTGCCATTGATGTTATTCCAGGGGCAGGTATTAAACCGCATGAGTCTTTGACCAATTTTTACCATTTTAGGTAAAAAGCTGCATTGACTGTACTTCTGCATTTTGTGGGATATGGTAGGACTGCAAGCAAATCCTGAGACAAGATATGTCAAAAACACTCCATACAGCATGCAATTTCATTTTCCAAGATAGAAACATTGGTCACGCTGAACATTGTTGAACGTTTTCGCTGCAATGCATCCTGGGACGCTTGGATCCAGGTTCTATCATTCATGCTGCGCCATTTCAACCAACCTGTGTGGCTCATATTCACTTTGGGTTGACGAGTTGCATGGTCATGGTGTAGGCCGAGCCTTTTTTGCCACTTCATCCGCCTCCGATCAAGCATAATGCCTTGCCCATAAGCATTCCCCTCCCTGGAATAACTTAACTTACCCATTCCCCTATCTGGAATAACTGTACCTACCACAAAAGAAGTGATAAGCAGCGATCAATTTGACTGTTGTAGGCTGCCGTCTCCCGCTTAAGGGCGAATTTCAAACGTTGTCCATCACAGAGACAAATGATCTGGCTCCAGCAGCGTCTATAGGAGTATCTGTCTGCTCACTTCTAGCTCCAGTGGAGACTGATGGAAAAATGGCCGCTAACAACCTGTGATCCTTGTTCCGGGTGCGCGTGTCATCATCGAGCCTTAATGACATCATAAAGCTGCTTCAAGTGCAAGACTTGCAGGCTTATATACAGTCTATCTATCTATCTATCTATCTATCTATCTATCTATCTATCTATCTAATGTATGTTACTGCATAGATATATATCTAGCTATATAAATAGATAGCTATATATCAATATAGATATTTCTACAAATATCTAGCTTTACGTATAAATTTAAACTTCTATAGTTATGGTTTTGTAGGGCTGAAAACATACATACAAAATTTGTATTATTATCAGCATTATTCTTATAATTGCCATTGATGTTATTCCAGGGACAGGTAATAAACCGCATGAGGCTTTGACCAATTTTTACCATTTTAGGTAAAAAGCTGCATTGACTGCACTTCTGCATTTTGTGGGATATGGTAGGACTGCAAGCAAATCCTGAGACAAGATATATCAAAAACACTCCATACAGCATGCAATTTCATTTTCCAAGATAGAAACATTGGTCACGCTGAACATTGTTGAACGTTTTCGCTGCAATGCATCCTGAGACGCTTGGATCCAGGTTCTATCATTCATGCTGCGCCATTTCAACCAACCTGTGTGGCTCATATTCACTTTGGGTTGACGAGTTGCATGGTCATGGTGTAGGCCGAGCCTTTTTTGCCACTTCATCCGCCTCCGATCAAGCATAATGCCTTGCCCATAAGCATTCCCCACCCTGGAATATCTTAACCTACCCATTCCCCTATCTGGAATAACTGTACCTCCCTCAAAAGAAGTGATAAGCCGCAATATATTTGACTGTTGTAGGCTGCCGTCTCCCGCTTAAGGGCGAATTTCAAACGTTGTCCATCACAGAGACAAATGATCTGGCTCCAGCCGCGTCTATAGGAGTATCTGTCTGCTCACTTCTAGCTCCAGTGGAGACTGATGGAAAAATGGCCGCTAACAACCTGTGGTCCTTGTTCCGGGTGCGCGTGTCACCATCGAGCCTTAATGACATCATAAAGCTGCTTCAAGTGCAAGACTTACAGGCTTATATACAGTCTATCTATCTATCTATCTATCTATCTATCTATCTATCTATCTATCTATCTATCTAATGTATGTTACTGCATAGATATATATCTAGCTATATAAATAGATAGTTATATATCAATATAGATATTTCTACAAATATCTAGCTTTACGTATAAATTTAAACTTGTATAGTTATGGTTTTGTAGGGCTGAAAACATACATACAAAATTTGTATTATTATCAGCATTATTCTTATAATTGCCATTGATGTTATTCCAGGGGCAGGTATTAAACCGCATGAGTCTTTGACCAATTTTTACCATTTTAGGTAAAAAGCTGCATTGACTGTACTTCTGCATTTTGTGGGATATGGTAGGACTGCAAGCAAATCCTGAGACAAGATATATCAAAAACACTCCATACAGCATGCAATTTCATTTTCCAAGATAGAAACATTGGTCACGCTGAACATTGTTGAACGTTTTCGCTGCAATGCATCCTGGGACGCTTGGATCCAGGTTCTATCATTCATGCTGCGCCATTTCAACCAACCTGTGTGGCTCATATTCACTTTGGGTTGACGAGTTGCATGGTCATGGTGTAGGCCGAGCCTTTTTTGCCACTTCATCCGCCTCCGATCAAGCATAATGCCTTGCCCATAAGCATTCCCCTCCCTGGAATAACTTAACTTACCCATTCCCCTATCTGGAATAACTGTACCTACCACAAAAGAAGTGATAAGCAGCGATCAATTTGACTGTTGTAGGCTGCCGTCTCCCGCTTAAGGGCGAATTTCAAACGTTGTCCATCACAGAGACAAATGATCTGGCTCCAGCAGCGTCTATAGGAGTATCTGTCTGCTCACTTCTAGCTCCAGTGGAGACTGATGGAAAAATGGCCGCTAACAACCTGTGATCCTTGTTCCGGGTGCGCGTGTCACCATCGAGCCTTAATGACATCATAAAGCTGCTTCAAGTGCAAGACTTGCAGGCTTATATACAGTCTATCTATCTATCTATCTATCTATCTATCTAATGTATGTTACTGCATAGATATATATCTAGCTATATAAATAGATAGCTATATATCAATATAGATATTTCTACAAATATCTAGCTTTACGTATAAATTTAAACTTCTATAGTTATGGTTTTGTAGGGCTGAAAACATACATACAAAATTTGTATTATTATCAGCATTATTCTTATAATTGCCATTGATGTTATTCCAGGGACAGGTAATAAACCGCATGAGGCTTTGACCAATTTTTACCATTTTAGGTAAAAAGCTGCATTGACTGCACTTCTGCATTTTGTGGGATATGGTAGGACTGCAAGCAAATCCTGAGACAAGATATATCAAAAACACTCCATACAGCATGCAATTTCATTTTCCAAGATAGAAACATTGGTCACGCTGAACATTGTTGAACGTTTTCGCTGCAATGCATCCTGAGACGCTTGGATCCAGGTTCTATCATTCATGCTGCGCCATTTCAACCAACCTGTGTGGCTCATATTCACTTTGGGTTGACGAGTTGCATGGTCATGGTGTAGGCCGAGCCTTTTTTGCCACTTCATCCGCCTCCGATCAAGCATAATGCCTTGCCCATAAGCATTCCCCACCCTGGAATATCTTAACCTACCCATTCCCCTATCTGGAATAACTGTACCTCCCTCAAAAGAAGTGATAAGCCGCAATATATTTGACTGTTGTAGGCTGCCGTCTCCCGCTTAAGGGCGAATTTCAAACGTTGTCCATCACAGAGACAAATGATCTGGCTCCAGCCGCGTCTATAGGAGTATCTGTCTGCTCACTTCTAGCTCCAGTGGAGACTGATGGAAAAATGGCCGCTAACAACCTGTGGTCCTTGTTCCGGGTGCGCGTGTCACCATCGAGCCTTAATGACATCATAAAGCTGCTTCAAGTGCAAGACTTACAGGCTTATATACAGTCTATCTATCTATCTATCTATCTATCTATCTATCTATCTATCTAATGTATGTTACTGCATAGATATATATCTAGCTATATAAATAGATAGTTATATATCAATATAGATATTTCTACAAATATCTAGCTTTACGTATAAATTTAAACTTGTATAGTTATGGTTTTGTAGGGCTGAAAACATACATACAAAATTTGTATTATTATCAGCATTATTCTTATAATTGCCATTGATGTTATTCCAGGGGCAGGTATTAAACCGCATGAGTCTTTGACCAATTTTTACCATTTTAGGTAAAAAGCTGCATTGACTGTACTTCTGCATTTTGTGGGATATGGTAGGACTGCAAGCAAATCCTGAGACAAGATATGTCAAAAACACTCCATACAGCATGCAATTTCATTTTCCAAGATAGAAACATTGGTCACGCTGAACATTGTTGAACGTTTTCGCTGCAATGCATCCTGGGACGCTTGGATCCAGGTTCTATCATTCATGCTGCGCCATTTCAACCAACCTGTGTGGCTCATATTCACTTTGGGTTGACGAGTTGCATGGTCATGGTGTAGGCCGAGCCTTTTTTGCCACTTCATCCGCCTCCGATCAAGCATAATGCCTTGCCCATAAGCATTCCCCTCCCTGGAATAACTTAACTTACCCATTCCCCTATCTGGAATAACTGTACCTACCACAAAAGAAGTGATAAGCAGCGATCAATTTGACTGTTGTAGGCTGCCGTCTCCCGCTTAAGGGCGAATTTCAAACGTTGTCCATCACAGAGACAAATGATCTGGCTCCAGCAGCGTCTATAGGAGTATCTGTCTGCTCACTTCTAGCTCCAGTGGAGACTGATGGAAAAATGGCCGCTAACAACCTGTGATCCTTGTTCCGGGTGCGCGTGTCACCATCGAGCCTTAATGACATCATAAAGCTGCTTCAAGTGCAAGACTTGCAGGCTTATATACAGTCTATCTATCTATCTATCTATCTATCTATCTATCTATCTAATGTATGTTACTGCATAGATATATATCTAGCTATATAAATAGATAGCTATATATCAATATAGATATTTCTACAAATATCTAGCTTTACGTATAAATTTAAACTTCTATAGTTATGGTTTTGTAGGGCTGAAAACATACATACAAAATTTGTATTATTATCAGCATTATTCTTATAATTGCCATTGATGTTATTCCAGGGACAGGTAATAAACCGCATGAGGCTTTGACCAATTTTTACCATTTTAGGTAAAAAGCTGCATTGACTGCACTTCTGCATTTTGTGGGATATGGTAGGACTGCAAGCAAATCCTGAGACAAGATATATCAAAAACACTCCATACAGCATGCAATTTCATTTTCCAAGATAGAAACATTGGTCACGCTGAACATTGTTGAACGTTTTCGCTGCAATGCATCCTGGGACGCTTGGATCCAGGTTCTATCATTCATGCTGCGCCATTTCAACCAACCTGTGTGGCTCATATTCACTTTGGGTTGACGAGTTGCATGGTCATGGTGTAGGCCGAGCCTTTTTTGCCACTTCATCCGCCTCCGATCAAGCATAATGCCTTGCCCATAAGCATTCCCCTCCCTGGAATAACTTAACTTACCCATTCCCCTATCTGGAATAACTGTACCTACCACAAAAGAAGTGATAAGCAGCGATCAATTTGACTGTTGTAGGCTGCCGTCTCCCGCTTAAGGGCGAATTTCAAACGTTGTCCATCACAGAGACAAATGATCTGGCTCCAGCAGCGTCTATAGGAGTATCTGTCTGCTCACTTCTAGCTCCAGTGGAGACTGATGGAAAAATGGCCGCTAACAACCTGTGATCCTTGTTCCGGGTGCGCGTGTCATCATCGAGCCTTAATGACATCATAAAGCTGCTTCAAGTGCAAGACTTGCAGGCTTATATACAGTCTATCTATCTATCTATCTATCTATCTATCTATCTATCTATCTATCTATCTAATGTATGTTACTGCATAGATATATATCTAGCTATATAAATAGATAGCTATATATCAATATAGATATTTCTACAAATATCTAGCTTTACGTATAAATTTAAACTTCTATAGTTATGGTTTTGTAGGGCTGAAAACATACATACAAAATTTGTATTATTATCAGCATTATTCTTATAATTGCCATTGATGTTATTCCAGGGACAGGTAATAAACCGCATGAGGCTTTGACCAATTTTTACCATTTTAGGTAAAAAGCTGCATTGACTGCACTTCTGCATTTTGTGGGATATGGTAGGACTGCAAGCAAATCCTGAGACAAGATATATCAAAAACACTCCATACAGCATGCAATTTCATTTTCCAAGATAGAAACATTGGTCACGCTGAACATTGTTGAACGTTTTCGCTGCAATGCATCCTGAGACGCTTGGATCCAGGTTCTATCATTCATGCTGCGCCATTTCAACCAACCTGTGTGGCTCATATTCACTTTGGGTTGACGAGTTGCATGGTCATGGTGTAGGCCGAGCCTTTTTTGCCACTTCATCCGCCTCCGATCAAGCATAATGCCTTGCCCATAAGCATTCCCCACCCTGGAATATCTTAACCTACCCATTCCCCTATCTGGAATAACTGTACCTCCCTCAAAAGAAGTGATAAGCCGCAATATATTTGACTGTTGTAGGCTGCCGTCTCCCGCTTAAGGGCGAATTTCAAACGTTGTCCATCACAGAGACAAATGATCTGGCTCCAGCCGCGTCTATAGGAGTATCTGTCTGCTCACTTCTAGCTCCAGTGGAGACTGATGGAAAAATGGCCGCTAACAACCTGTGGTCCTTGTTCCGGGTGCGCGTGTCACCATCGAGCCTTAATGACATCATAAAGCTGCTTCAAGTGCAAGACTTACAGGCTTATATACAGTCTATCTATCTATCTATCTATCTATCTATCTATCTATCTATCTATCTATCTATCTAATGTATGTTACTGCATAGATATATATCTAGCTATATAAATAGATAGTTATATATCAATATAGATATTTCTACAAATATCTAGCTTTACGTATAAATTTAAACTTGTATAGTTATGGTTTTGTAGGGCTGAAAACATACATACAAAATTTGTATTATTATCAGCATTATTCTTATAATTGCCATTGATGTTATTCCAGGGGCAGGTATTAAACCGCATGAGTCTTTGACCAATTTTTACCATTTTAGGTAAAAAGCTGCATTGACTGTACTTCTGCATTTTGTGGGATATGGTAGGACTGCAAGCAAATCCTGAGACAAGATATATCAAAAACACTCCATACAGCATGCAATTTCATTTTCCAAGATAGAAACATTGGTCACGCTGAACATTGTTGAACGTTTTCGCTGCAATGCATCCTGGGACGCTTGGATCCAGGTTCTATCATTCATGCTGCGCCATTTCAACCAACCTGTGTGGCTCATATTCACTTTGGGTTGACGAGTTGCATGGTCATGGTGTAGGCCGAGCCTTTTTTGCCACTTCATCCGCCTCCGATCAAGCATAATGCCTTGCCCATAAGCATTCCCCTCCCTGGAATAACTTAACTTACCCATTCCCCTATCTGGAATAACTGTACCTACCACAAAAGAAGTGATAAGCAGCGATCAATTTGACTGTTGTAGGCTGCCGTCTCCCGCTTAAGGGCGAATTTCAAACGTTGTCCATCACAGAGACAAATGATCTGGCTCCAGCAGCGTCTATAGGAGTATCTGTCTGCTCACTTCTAGCTCCAGTGGAGACTGATGGAAAAATGGCCGCTAACAACCTGTGATCCTTGTTCCGGGTGCGCGTGTCACCATCGAGCCTTAATGACATCATAAAGCTGCTTCAAGTGCAAGACTTGCAGGCTTATATACAGTCTATCTATCTATCTATCTATCTATCTATCTATCTAATGTATGTTACTGCATAGATATATATCTAGCTATATAAATAGATAGCTATATATCAATATAGATATTTCTACAAATATCTAGCTTTACGTATAAATTTAAACTTCTATAGTTATGGTTTTGTAGGGCTGAAAACATACATACAAAATTTGTATTATTATCAGCATTATTCTTATAATTGCCATTGATGTTATTCCAGGGACAGGTAATAAACCGCATGAGGCTTTGACCAATTTTTACCATTTTAGGTAAAAAGCTGCATTGACTGCACTTCTGCATTTTGTGGGATATGGTAGGACTGCAAGCAAATCCTGAGACAAGATATATCAAAAACACTCCATACAGCATGCAATTTCATTTTCCAAGATAGAAACATTGGTCACGCTGAACATTGTTGAACGTTTTCGCTGCAATGCATCCTGAGACGCTTGGATCCAGGTTCTATCATTCATGCTGCGCCATTTCAACCAACCTGTGTGGCTCATATTCACTTTGGGTTGACGAGTTGCATGGTCATGGTGTAGGCCGAGCCTTTTTTGCCACTTCATCCGCCTCCGATCAAGCATAATGCCTTGCCCATAAGCATTCCCCACCCTGGAATATCTTAACCTACCCATTCCCCTATCTGGAATAACTGTACCTCCCTCAAAAGAAGTGATAAGCCGCAATATATTTGACTGTTGTAGGCTGCCGTCTCCCGCTTAAGGGCGAATTTCAAACGTTGTCCATCACAGAGACAAATGATCTGGCTCCAGCCGCGTCTATAGGAGTATCTGTCTGCTCACTTCTAGCTCCAGTGGAGACTGATGGAAAAATGGCCGCTAACAACCTGTGGTCCTTGTTCCGGGTGCGCGTGTCACCATCGAGCCTTAATGACATCATAAAGCTGCTTCAAGTGCAAGACTTACAGGCTTATATACAGTCTATCTATCTATCTATCTATCTATCTATCTATCTATCTATCTAATGTATGTTACTGCATAGATATATATCTAGCTATATAAATAGATAGTTATATATCAATATAGATATTTCTACAAATATCTAGCTTTACGTATAAATTTAAACTTGTATAGTTATGGTTTTGTAGGGCTGAAAACATACATACAAAATTTGTATTATTATCAGCATTATTCTTATAATTGCCATTGATGTTATTCCAGGGGCAGGTATTAAACCGCATGAGTCTTTGACCAATTTTTACCATTTTAGGTAAAAAGCTGCATTGACTGTACTTCTGCATTTTGTGGGATATGGTAGGACTGCAAGCAAATCCTGAGACAAGATATGTCAAAAACACTCCATACAGCATGCAATTTCATTTTCCAAGATAGAAACATTGGTCACGCTGAACATTGTTGAACGTTTTCGCTGCAATGCATCCTGGGACGCTTGGATCCAGGTTCTATCATTCATGCTGCGCCATTTCAACCAACCTGTGTGGCTCATATTCACTTTGGGTTGACGAGTTGCATGGTCATGGTGTAGGCCGAGCCTTTTTTGCCACTTCATCCGCCTCCGATCAAGCATAATGCCTTGCCCATAAGCATTCCCCTCCCTGGAATAACTTAACTTACCCATTCCCCTATCTGGAATAACTGTACCTACCACAAAAGAAGTGATAAGCAGCGATCAATTTGACTGTTGTAGGCTGCCGTCTCCCGCTTAAGGGCGAATTTCAAACGTTGTCCATCACAGAGACAAATGATCTGGCTCCAGCAGCGTCTATAGGAGTATCTGTCTGCTCACTTCTAGCTCCAGTGGAGACTGATGGAAAAATGGCCGCTAACAACCTGTGATCCTTGTTCCGGGTGCGCGTGTCACCATCGAGCCTTAATGACATCATAAAGCTGCTTCAAGTGCAAGACTTGCAGGCTTATATACAGTCTATCTATCTATCTATCTATCTATCTATCTATCTATCTATCTAATGTATGTTACTGCATAGATATATATCTAGCTATATAAATAGATAGCTATATATCAATATAGATATTTCTACAAATATCTAGCTTTACGTATAAATTTAAACTTCTATAGTTATGGTTTTGTAGGGCTGAAAACATACATACAAAATTTGTATTATTATCAGCATTATTCTTATAATTGCCATTGATGTTATTCCAGGGACAGGTAATAAACCGCATGAGGCTTTGACCAATTTTTACCATTTTAGGTAAAAAGCTGCATTGACTGCACTTCTGCATTTTGTGGGATATGGTAGGACTGCAAGCAAATCCTGAGACAAGATATATCAAAAACACTCCATACAGCATGCAATTTCATTTTCCAAGATAGAAACATTGGTCACGCTGAACATTGTTGAACGTTTTCGCTGCAATGCATCCTGAGACGCTTGGATCCAGGTTCTATCATTCATGCTGCGCCATTTCAACCAACCTGTGTGGCTCATATTCACTTTGGGTTGACGAGTTGCATGGTCATGGTGTAGGCCGAGCCTTTTTTGCCACTTCATCCGCCTCCGATCAAGCATAATGCCTTGCCCATAAGCATTCCCCACCCTGGAATATCTTAACCTACCCATTCCCCTATCTGGAATAACTGTACCTCCCTCAAAAGAAGTGATAAGCCGCAATATATTTGACTGTTGTAGGCTGCCGTCTCCCGCTTAAGGGCGAATTTCAAACGTTGTCCATCACAGAGACAAATGATCTGGCTCCAGCCGCGTCTATAGGAGTATCTGTCTGCTCACTTCTAGCTCCAGTGGAGACTGATGGAAAAATGGCCGCTAACAACCTGTGGTCCTTGTTCCGGGTGCGCGTGTCACCATCGAGCCTTAATGACATCATAAAGCTGCTTCAAGTGCAAGACTTGCAGGCTTATATACAGTCTATCTATCTATCTATCTATCTATCTATCTATCTATCTAATGTATGTTACTGCATAGATATATATCTAGCTATATAAATAGATAGCTATATATCAATATAGATATTTCTACAAATATCTAGCTTTACGTATAAATTTAAACTTGTATAGTTATGGTTTTGTAGGGCTGAAAACATACATACAAAATTTGTATTATTATCAGCATTATTCTTATAATTGCCATTGATGTTATTCCAGGGGCAGGTAATAAACCGCATGAGTCTTTGACCAATTTTTACCATTTTAGGTAAAAAGCTGCATTGACTGCACTTCTGCATTTTGTGGGATATGGTAGGACTGCAAGCAAATCCTGAGACAAGATATATCAAAAACACTCCATACAGCATGCAATTTCATTTTCCAAGATAGAAACATTGGTCACGCTGAACATTGTTGAACGTTTTCGCTGCAATGCATCCTGAGACGCTTGGATCCAGGTTCTATCATTCATGCTGCGCCATTTCAACCAACCTGTGTGGCTCATATTCACTTTGGGTTGACGAGTTGCATGGTCATGGTGTAGGCCGAGCCTTTTTTGCCACTTCATCCGCCTCTGATCAAGCATAATGCCTTGCCCATAAGCATTCCCCACCCTGGAATATCTTAACCTACCCATTCCCCTATCTGGAATAACTGTACCTCCCTCAAAAGAAGTGATAAGCCGCAATATATTTGACTGTTGTAGGCTGCCGTCTCCCGCTTAAGGGCGAATTTCAAACGTTGTCCATCACAGAGACAAATGATCTGGCTCCAGCCGCGTCTATAGGAGTATCTGTCTGCTCACTTCTAGCTCCAGTGGAGACTGATGGAAAAATGGCCGCTAACAACCTGTGGTCCTTGTTCCGGGTGCGCGTGTCACCATCGAGCCTTAATGACATCATAAAGCTGCTTCAAGTGCAAGACTTACAGGCTTATATACAGTCTATCTATCTATCTATCTATCTATCTATCTATCTATCTATCTAATGTATGTTACTGCATAGATAAATATCTAGCTATATAAATAGATAGTTATATATCAATATAGATATTTCTACAAATATCTAGCTTTACGTATAAATTTAAACTTGTATAGTTATGGTTTTGTAGGGCTGAAAACATACATACAAAATTTGTATTATTATCAGCATTATTCTTATAATTGCCATTGATGTTATTCCAGGGGCAGGTATTAAACCGCATGAGTCTTTGACCAATTTTTACCATTTTAGGTAAAAAGCTGCATTGACTGTACTTCTGCATTTTGTGGGATATGGTAGGACTGCAAGCAAATCCTGAGACAAGATATGTCAAAAACACTCCATACAGCATGCAATTTCATTTTCCAAGATAGAAACATTGGTCACGCTGAACATTGTTGAACGTTTTCGCTGCAATGCATCCTGGGACGCTTGGATCCAGGTTCTATCATTCATGCTGCGCCATTTCAACCAACCTGTGTGGCTCATATTCACTTTGGGTTGACGAGTTGCATGGTCATGGTGTAGGCCGAGCCTTTTTTGCCACTTCATCCGCCTCCGATCAAGCATAATGCCTTGCCCATAAGCATTCCCCTCCCTGGAATAACTTAACTTACCCATTCCCCTATCTGGAATAACTGTACCTACCACAAAAGAAGTGATAAGCAGCGATCAATTTGACTGTTGTAGGCTGCCGTCTCCCGCTTAAGGGCGAATTTCAAACGTTGTCCATCACAGAGACAAATGATCTGGCTCCAGCAGCGTCTATAGGAGTATCTGTCTGCTCACTTCTAGCTCCAGTGGAGACTGATGGAAAAATGGCCGCTAACAACCTGTGATCCTTGTTCCGGGTGCGCGTGTCACCATCGAGCCTTAATGACATCATAAAGCTGCTTCAAGTGCAAGACTTGCAGGCTTATATACAGTCTATCTATCTATCTATCTATCTATCTATCTATCTATCTATCTATCTATCTATCTATCTAATGTATGTTACTGCATAGATATATATCTAGCTATATAAATAGATAGCTATATATCAATATAGATATTTCTACAAATATCTAGCTTTACGTATAAATTTAAACTTCTATAGTTATGGTTTTGTAGGGCTGAAAACATACATACAAAATTTGTATTATTATCAGCATTATTCTTATAATTGCCATTGATGTTATTCCAGGGACAGGTAATAAACCGCATGAGGCTTTGACCAATTTTTACCATTTTAGGTAAAAAGCTGCATTGACTGCACTTCTGCATTTTGTGGGATATGGTAGGACTGCAAGCAAATCCTGAGACAAGATATATCAAAAACACTCCATACAGCATGCAATTTCATTTTCCAAGATAGAAACATTGGTCACGCTGAACATTGTTGAACGTTTTCGCTGCAATGCATCCTGAGACGCTTGGATCCAGGTTCTATCATTCATGCTGCGCCATTTCAACCAACCTGTGTGGCTCATATTCACTTTGGGTTGACGAGTTGCATGGTCATGGTGTAGGCCGAGCCTTTTTTGCCACTTCATCCGCCTCCGATCAAGCATAATGCCTTGCCCATAAGCATTCCCCACCCTGGAATATCTTAACCTACCCATTCCCCTATCTGGAATAACTGTACCTCCCTCAAAAGAAGTGATAAGCCGCAATATATTTGACTGTTGTAGGCTGCCGTCTCCCGCTTAAGGGCGAATTTCAAACGTTGTCCATCACAGAGACAAATGATCTGGCTCCAGCCGCGTCTATAGGAGTATCTGTCTGCTCACTTCTAGCTCCAGTGGAGACTGATGGAAAAATGGCCGCTAACAACCTGTGGTCCTTGTTCCGGGTGCGCGTGTCACCATCGAGCCTTAATGACATCATAAAGCTGCTTCAAGTGCAAGACTTACAGGCTTATATACAGTCTATCTATCTATCTATCTATCTATCTATCTATCTATCTATCTATCTATCTATCTATCTAATGTATGTTACTGCATAGATATATATCTAGCTATATAAATAGATAGTTATATATCAATATAGATATTTCTACAAATATCTAGCTTTACGTATAAATTTAAACTTGTATAGTTATGGTTTTGTAGGGCTGAAAACATACATACAAAATTTGTATTATTATCAGCATTATTCTTATAATTGCCATTGATGTTATTCCAGGGGCAGGTATTAAACCGCATGAGTCTTTGACCAATTTTTACCATTTTAGGTAAAAAGCTGCATTGACTGTACTTCTGCATTTTGTGGGATATGGTAGGACTGCAAGCAAATCCTGAGACAAGATATGTCAAAAACACTCCATACAGCATGCAATTTCATTTTCCAAGATAGAAACATTGGTCACGCTGAACATTGTTGAACGTTTTCGCTGCAATGCATCCTGGGACGCTTGGATCCAGGTTCTATCATTCATGCTGCGCCATTTCAACCAACCTGTGTGGCTCATATTCACTTTGGGTTGACGAGTTGCATGGTCATGGTGTAGGCCGAGCCTTTTTTGCCACTTCATCCGCCTCCGATCAAGCATAATGCCTTGCCCATAAGCATTCCCCTCCCTGGAATAACTTAACTTACCCATTCCCCTATCTGGAATAACTGTACCTACCACAAAAGAAGTGATAAGCAGCGATCAATTTGACTGTTGTAGGCTGCCGTCTCCCGCTTAAGGGCGAATTTCAAACGTTGTCCATCACAGAGACAAATGATCTGGCTCCAGCAGCGTCTATAGGAGTATCTGTCTGCTCACTTCTAGCTCCAGTGGAGACTGATGGAAAAATGGCCGCTAACAACCTGTGATCCTTGTTCCGGGTGCGCGTGTCATCATCGAGCCTTAATGACATCATAAAGCTGCTTCAAGTGCAAGACTTGCAGGCTTATATACAGTCTATCTATCTATCTATCTATCTATCTATCTATCTATCTATCTATCTATCTAATGTATGTTACTGCATAGATATATATCTAGCTATATAAATAGATAGCTATATATCAATATAGATATTTCTACAAATATCTAGCTTTACGTATAAATTTAAACTTCTATAGTTATGGTTTTGTAGGGCTGAAAACATACATACAAAATTTGTATTATTATCAGCATTATTCTTATAATTGCCATTGATGTTATTCCAGGGACAGGTAATAAACCGCATGAGGCTTTGACCAATTTTTACCATTTTAGGTAAAAAGCTGCATTGACTGCACTTCTGCATTTTGTGGGATATGGTAGGACTGCAAGCAAATCCTGAGACAAGATATATCAAAAACACTCCATACAGCATGCAATTTCATTTTCCAAGATAGAAACATTGGTCACGCTGAACATTGTTGAACGTTTTCGCTGCAATGCATCCTGAGACGCTTGGATCCAGGTTCTATCATTCATGCTGCGCCATTTCAACCAACCTGTGTGGCTCATATTCACTTTGGGTTGACGAGTTGCATGGTCATGGTGTAGGCCGAGCCTTTTTTGCCACTTCATCCGCCTCCGATCAAGCATAATGCCTTGCCCATAAGCATTCCCCACCCTGGAATATCTTAACCTACCCATTCCCCTATCTGGAATAACTGTACCTCCCTCAAAAGAAGTGATAAGCCGCAATATATTTGACTGTTGTAGGCTGCCGTCTCCCGCTTAAGGGCGAATTTCAAACGTTGTCCATCACAGAGACAAATGATCTGGCTCCAGCCGCGTCTATAGGAGTATCTGTCTGCTCACTTCTAGCTCCAGTGGAGACTGATGGAAAAATGGCCGCTAACAACCTGTGGTCCTTGTTCCGGGTGCGCGTGTCACCATCGAGCCTTAATGACATCATAAAGCTGCTTCAAGTGCAAGACTTACAGGCTTATATACAGTCTATCTATCTATCTATCTATCTATCTATCTATCTAATGTATGTTACTGCATAGATATATATCTAGCTATATAAATAGATAGTTATATATCAATATAGATATTTCTACAAATATCTAGCTTTACGTATAAATTTAAACTTGTATAGTTATGGTTTTGTAGGGCTGAAAACATACATACAAAATTTGTATTATTATCAGCATTATTCTTATAATTGCCATTGATGTTATTCCAGGGGCAGGTATTAAACCGCATGAGTCTTTGACCAATTTTTACCATTTTAGGTAAAAAGCTGCATTGACTGTACTTCTGCATTTTGTGGGATATGGTAGGACTGCAAGCAAATCCTGAGACAAGATATGTCAAAAACACTCCATACAGCATGCAATTTCATTTTCCAAGATAGAAACATTGGTCACGCTGAACATTGTTGAACGTTTTCGCTGCAATGCATCCTGGGACGCTTGGATCCAGGTTCTATCATTCATGCTGCGCCATTTCAACCAACCTGTGTGGCTCATATTCACTTTGGGTTGACGAGTTGCATGGTCATGGTGTAGGCCGAGCCTTTTTTGCCACTTCATCCGCCTCCGATCAAGCATAATGCCTTGCCCATAAGCATTCCCCTCCCTGGAATAACTTAACTTACCCATTCCCCTATCTGGAATAACTGTACCTACCACAAAAGAAGTGATAAGCAGCGATCAATTTGACTGTTGTAGGCTGCCGTCTCCCGCTTAAGGGCGAATTTCAAACGTTGTCCATCACAGAGACAAATGATCTGGCTCCAGCAGCGTCTATAGGAGTATCTGTCTGCTCACTTCTAGCTCCAGTGGAGACTGATGGAAAAATGGCCGCTAACAACCTGTGATCCTTGTTCCGGGTGCGCGTGTCACCATCGAGCCTTAATGACATCATAAAGCTGCTTCAAGTGCAAGACTTGCAGGCTTATATACAGTCTATCTATCTATCTATCTATCTATCTATCTATCTATCTATCTATCTATCTATCTATCTATCTAATGTATGTTACTGCATAGATATATATCTAGCTATATAAATAGATAGCTATATATCAATATAGATATTTCTACAAATATCTAGCTTTACGTATAAATTTAAACTTCTATAGTTATGGTTTTGTAGGGCTGAAAACATACATACAAAATTTGTATTATTATCAGCATTATTCTTATAATTGCCATTGATGTTATTCCAGGGACAGGTAATAAACCGCATGAGGCTTTGACCAATTTTTACCATTTTAGGTAAAAAGCTGCATTGACTGCACTTCTGCATTTTGTGGGATATGGTAGGACTGCAAGCAAATCCTGAGACAAGATATATCAAAAACACTCCATACAGCATGCAATTTCATTTTCCAAGATAGAAACATTGGTCACGCTGAACATTGTTGAACGTTTTCGCTGCAATGCATCCTGAGACGCTTGGATCCAGGTTCTATCATTCATGCTGCGCCATTTCAACCAACCTGTGTGGCTCATATTCACTTTGGGTTGACGAGTTGCATGGTCATGGTGTAGGCCGAGCCTTTTTTGCCACTTCATCCGCCTCCGATCAAGCATAATGCCTTGCCCATAAGCATTCCCCACCCTGGAATATCTTAACCTACCCATTCCCCTATCTGGAATAACTGTACCTCCCTCAAAAGAAGTGATAAGCCGCAATATATTTGACTGTTGTAGGCTGCCGTCTCCCGCTTAAGGGCGAATTTCAAACGTTGTCCATCACAGAGACAAATGATCTGGCTCCAGCCGCGTCTATAGGAGTATCTGTCTGCTCACTTCTAGCTCCAGTGGAGACTGATGGAAAAATGGCCGCTAACAACCTGTGGTCCTTGTTCCGGGTGCGCGTGTCACCATCGAGCCTTAATGACATCATAAAGCTGCTTCAAGTGCAAGACTTACAGGCTTATATACAGTCTATCTATCTATCTATCTATCTATCTATCTATCTATCTATCTATCTATCTAATGTATGTTACTGCATAGATATATATCTAGCTATATAAATAGATAGTTATATATCAATATAGATATTTCTACAAATATCTAGCTTTACGTATAAATTTAAACTTGTATAGTTATGGTTTTGTAGGGCTGAAAACATACATACAAAATTTGTATTATTATCAGCATTATTCTTATAATTGCCATTGATGTTATTCCAGGGGCAGGTATTAAACCGCATGAGTCTTTGACCAATTTTTACCATTTTAGGTAAAAAGCTGCATTGACTGTACTTCTGCATTTTGTGGGATATGGTAGGACTGCAAGCAAATCCTGAGACAAGATATGTCAAAAACACTCCATACAGCATGCAATTTCATTTTCCAAGATAGAAACATTGGTCACGCTGAACATTGTTGAACGTTTTCGCTGCAATGCATCCTGGGACGCTTGGATCCAGGTTCTATCATTCATGCTGCGCCATTTCAACCAACCTGTGTGGCTCATATTCACTTTGGGTTGACGAGTTGCATGGTCATGGTGTAGGCCGAGCCTTTTTTGCCACTTCATCCGCCTCCGATCAAGCATAATGCCTTGCCCATAAGCATTCCCCTCCCTGGAATAACTTAACTTACCCATTCCCCTATCTGGAATAACTGTACCTACCACAAAAGAAGTGATAAGCAGCGATCAATTTGACTGTTGTAGGCTGCCGTCTCCCGCTTAAGGGCGAATTTCAAACGTTGTCCATCACAGAGACAAATGATCTGGCTCCAGCAGCGTCTATAGGAGTATCTGTCTGCTCACTTCTAGCTCCAGTGGAGACTGATGGAAAAATGGCCGCTAACAACCTGTGATCCTTGTTCCGGGTGCGCGTGTCATCATCGAGCCTTAATGACATCATAAAGCTGCTTCAAGTGCAAGACTTGCAGGCTTATATACAGTCTATCTATCTATCTATCTATCTATCTATCTATCTAATGTATGTTACTGCATAGATATATATCTAGCTATATAAATAGATAGCTATATATCAATATAGATATTTCTACAAATATCTAGCTTTACGTATAAATTTAAACTTCTATAGTTATGGTTTTGTAGGGCTGAAAACATACATACAAAATTTGTATTATTATCAGCATTATTCTTATAATTGCCATTGATGTTATTCCAGGGACAGGTAATAAACCGCATGAGGCTTTGACCAATTTTTACCATTTTAGGTAAAAAGCTGCATTGACTGCACTTCTGCATTTTGTGGGATATGGTAGGACTGCAAGCAAATCCTGAGACAAGATATATCAAAAACACTCCATACAGCATGCAATTTCATTTTCCAAGATAGAAACATTGGTCACGCTGAACATTGTTGAACGTTTTCGCTGCAATGCATCCTGAGACGCTTGGATCCAGGTTCTATCATTCATGCTGCGCCATTTCAACCAACCTGTGTGGCTCATATTCACTTTGGGTTGACGAGTTGCATGGTCATGGTGTAGGCCGAGCCTTTTTTGCCACTTCATCCGCCTCCGATCAAGCATAATGCCTTGCCCATAAGCATTCCCCACCCTGGAATATCTTAACCTACCCATTCCCCTATCTGGAATAACTGTACCTCCCTCAAAAGAAGTGATAAGCCGCAATATATTTGACTGTTGTAGGCTGCCGTCTCCCGCTTAAGGGCGAATTTCAAACGTTGTCCATCACAGAGACAAATGATCTGGCTCCAGCCGCGTCTATAGGAGTATCTGTCTGCTCACTTCTAGCTCCAGTGGAGACTGATGGAAAAATGGCCGCTAACAACCTGTGGTCCTTGTTCCGGGTGCGCGTGTCACCATCGAGCCTTAATGACATCATAAAGCTGCTTCAAGTGCAAGACTTACAGGCTTATATACAGTCTATCTATCTATCTATCTATCTATCTATCTATCTATCTATCTATCTATCTATCTATCTAATGTATGTTACTGCATAGATATATATCTAGCTATATAAATAGATAGTTATATATCAATATAGATATTTCTACAAATATCTAGCTTTACGTATAAATTTAAACTTGTATAGTTATGGTTTTGTAGGGCTGAAAACATACATACAAAATTTGTATTATTATCAGCATTATTCTTATAATTGCCATTGATGTTATTCCAGGGGCAGGTATTAAACCGCATGAGTCTTTGACCAATTTTTACCATTTTAGGTAAAAAGCTGCATTGACTGTACTTCTGCATTTTGTGGGATATGGTAGGACTGCAAGCAAATCCTGAGACAAGATATGTCAAAAACACTCCATACAGCATGCAATTTCATTTTCCAAGATAGAAACATTGGTCACGCTGAACATTGTTGAACGTTTTCGCTGCAATGCATCCTGGGACGCTTGGATCCAGGTTCTATCATTCATGCTGCGCCATTTCAACCAACCTGTGTGGCTCATATTCACTTTGGGTTGACGAGTTGCATGGTCATGGTGTAGGCCGAGCCTTTTTTGCCACTTCATCCGCCTCCGATCAAGCATAATGCCTTGCCCATAAGCATTCCCCTCCCTGGAATAACTTAACTTACCCATTCCCCTATCTGGAATAACTGTACCTACCACAAAAGAAGTGATAAGCAGCGATCAATTTGACTGTTGTAGGCTGCCGTCTCCCGCTTAAGGGCGAATTTCAAACGTTGTCCATCACAGAGACAAATGATCTGGCTCCAGCAGCGTCTATAGGAGTATCTGTCTGCTCACTTCTAGCTCCAGTGGAGACTGATGGAAAAATGGCCGCTAACAACCTGTGATCCTTGTTCCGGGTGCGCGTGTCATCATCGAGCCTTAATGACATCATAAAGCTGCTTCAAGTGCAAGACTTGCAGGCTTATATACAGTCTATCTATCTATCTATCTATCTATCTATCTAATGTATGTTACTGCATAGATATATATCTAGCTATATAAATAGATAGCTATATATCAATATAGATATTTCTACAAATATCTAGCTTTACGTATAAATTTAAACTTCTATAGTTATGGTTTTGTAGGGCTGAAAACATACATACAAAATTTGTATTATTATCAGCATTATTCTTATAATTGCCATTGATGTTATTCCAGGGACAGGTAATAAACCGCATGAGGCTTTGACCAATTTTTACCATTTTAGGTAAAAAGCTGCATTGACTGCACTTCTGCATTTTGTGGGATATGGTAGGACTGCAAGCAAATCCTGAGACAAGATATATCAAAAACACTCCATACAGCATGCAATTTCATTTTCCAAGATAGAAACATTGGTCACGCTGAACATTGTTGAACGTTTTCGCTGCAATGCATCCTGAGACGCTTGGATCCAGGTTCTATCATTCATGCTGCGCCATTTCAACCAACCTGTGTGGCTCATATTCACTTTGGGTTGACGAGTTGCATGGTCATGGTGTAGGCCGAGCCTTTTTTGCCACTTCATCCGCCTCCGATCAAGCATAATGCCTTGCCCATAAGCATTCCCCACCCTGGAATATCTTAACCTACCCATTCCCCTATCTGGAATAACTGTACCTCCCTCAAAAGAAGTGATAAGCCGCAATATATTTGACTGTTGTAGGCTGCCGTCTCCCGCTTAAGGGCGAATTTCAAACGTTGTCCATCACAGAGACAAATGATCTGGCTCCAGCCGCGTCTATAGGAGTATCTGTCTGCTCACTTCTAGCTCCAGTGGAGACTGATGGAAAAATGGCCGCTAACAACCTGTGGTCCTTGTTCCGGGTGCGCGTGTCACCATCGAGCCTTAATGACATCATAAAGCTGCTTCAAGTGCAAGACTTACAGGCTTATATACAGTCTATCTATCTATCTATCTATCTATCTATCTATCTATCTATCTATCTATCTATCTAATGTATGTTACTGCATAGATATATATCTAGCTATATAAATAGATAGTTATATATCAATATAGATATTTCTACAAATATCTAGCTTTACGTATAAATTTAAACTTGTATAGTTATGGTTTTGTAGGGCTGAAAACATACATACAAAATTTGTATTATTATCAGCATTATTCTTATAATTGCCATTGATGTTATTCCAGGGGCAGGTATTAAACCGCATGAGTCTTTGACCAATTTTTACCATTTTAGGTAAAAAGCTGCATTGACTGTACTTCTGCATTTTGTGGGATATGGTAGGACTGCAAGCAAATCCTGAGACAAGATATGTCAAAAACACTCCATACAGCATGCAATTTCATTTTCCAAGATAGAAACATTGGTCACGCTGAACATTGTTGAACGTTTTCGCTGCAATGCATCCTGGGACGCTTGGATCCAGGTTCTATCATTCATGCTGCGCCATTTCAACCAACCTGTGTGGCTCATATTCACTTTGGGTTGACGAGTTGCATGGTCATGGTGTAGGCCGAGCCTTTTTTGCCACTTCATCCGCCTCCGATCAAGCATAATGCCTTGCCCATAAGCATTCCCCTCCCTGGAATAACTTAACTTACCCATTCCCCTATCTGGAATAACTGTACCTACCACAAAAGAAGTGATAAGCAGCGATCAATTTGACTGTTGTAGGCTGCCGTCTCCCGCTTAAGGGCGAATTTCAAACGTTGTCCATCACAGAGACAAATGATCTGGCTCCAGCAGCGTCTATAGGAGTATCTGTCTGCTCACTTCTAGCTCCAGTGGAGACTGATGGAAAAATGGCCGCTAACAACCTGTGATCCTTGTTCCGGGTGCGCGTGTCACCATCGAGCCTTAATGACATCATAAAGCTGCTTCAAGTGCAAGACTTGCAGGCTTATATACAGTCTATCTATCTATCTATCTATCTATCTATCTATCTATCTATCTAATGTATGTTACTGCATAGATATATATCTAGCTATATAAATAGATAGCTATATATCAATATAGATATTTCTACAAATATCTAGCTTTACGTATAAATTTAAACTTCTATAGTTATGGTTTTGTAGGGCTGAAAACATACATACAAAATTTGTATTATTATCAGCATTATTCTTATAATTGCCATTGATGTTATTCCAGGGACAGGTAATAAACCGCATGAGGCTTTGACCAATTTTTACCATTTTAGGTAAAAAGCTGCATTGACTGCACTTCTGCATTTTGTGGGATATGGTAGGACTGCAAGCAAATCCTGAGACAAGATATATCAAAAACACTCCATACAGCATGCAATTTCATTTTCCAAGATAGAAACATTGGTCACGCTGAACATTGTTGAACGTTTTCGCTGCAATGCATCCTGAGACGCTTGGATCCAGGTTCTATCATTCATGCTGCGCCATTTCAACCAACCTGTGTGGCTCATATTCACTTTGGGTTGACGAGTTGCATGGTCATGGTGTAGGCCGAGCCTTTTTTGCCACTTCATCCGCCTCCGATCAAGCATAATGCCTTGCCCATAAGCATTCCCCACCCTGGAATATCTTAACCTACCCATTCCCCTATCTGGAATAACTGTACCTCCCTCAAAAGAAGTGATAAGCCGCAATATATTTGACTGTTGTAGGCTGCCGTCTCCCGCTTAAGGGCGAATTTCAAACGTTGTCCATCACAGAGACAAATGATCTGGCTCCAGCCGCGTCTATAGGAGTATCTGTCTGCTCACTTCTAGCTCCAGTGGAGACTGATGGAAAAATGGCCGCTAACAACCTGTGGTCCTTGTTCCGGGTGCGCGTGTCACCATCGAGCCTTAATGACATCATAAAGCTGCTTCAAGTGCAAGACTTGCAGGCTTATATACAGTCTATCTATCTATCTATCTAATGTATGTTACTGCATAGATATATATCTAGCTATATAAATAGATAGTTATATATCAATATAGATATTTCTACAAATATCTAGCTTTACGTATAAATTTAAACTTGTATAGTTATGGTTTTGTAGGGCTGAAAACATACATACAAAATTTGTATTATTATCAGCATTATTCTTATAATTGCCATTGATGTTATTCCAGGGGCAGGTAATAAACCGCATGAGTCTTTGACCAATTTTTACCATTTTAGGTAAAAAGCTGCATTGACTGCACTTCTGCATTTTGTGGGATATGGTAGGACTGCAAGCAAATCCTGAGACAAGATATGTCAAAAACACTCCATACAGCATGCAATTTCGATTTCCAAGATAGAAACATTGGTCACGCTGAACATTGTTGAACGTTTTCACTGCAATGCATCCTGGGACGCTTGGATCCAGGTTCCATCATTCATGTTGCGCTATTTCAACCAACCTGTGTGGCTCATATTCACTTTGGGTTGACGATTGGCATGGTCATGGTGTAGGCCGAGCCTTTTTTGCCACTTCATCCGCCTCCGATCAAGCATAATGCCTTGCCCATAAGCATTCCCCTCCCTGGAATAACTTAACCTACCCATTCCCCTATCTGGAATAACTGTACCTACCACAAAAGAAGTGATAAGCAGCGATCAATTTGACTGTTGTAGGCTGCCGTATCCCGCTTAAGGGCGAATTTCAAACGTTGTCCATCACAGAGACAAATGATCTGGCTCCAGCCGCGTCTATAGGAGTATCTGTCTGCTCACTTCTAGCTCCAGTGGAGACTGATGGAAAAATGGCCGCTAACAACCTGTGATCCTTGTTCCGGGTGCGCGTGTCACCATCGAGCCTTAATGACATCATAAAGCTGCTTCAAGTGCAAGACTTGCAGGCTTATATACAGTCTATCTATCTATCTATCTATCTATCTATCTATCTAATGTATGTTACTGCATAGATATATATCTAGCTATATAAATAGATAGCTATATATCAATATAGATATTTCTACAAATATCTAGCTTTACGTATAAATTTAAACTTGTATAGTTATGGTTTTGTAGGGCTGAAAACATACATACAAAATTTGTATTATTATCAGCATTATTCTTATAATTGCCATTGATGTTATTCCAGGGGCAGGTATTAAACCGCATGAGGCTTTGACCAATTTTTACCATTTTAGGTAAAAAGCTGCATTGACTGCACTTCTGCATTTTGTGGGATATGGTAGGACTGCAAGCAAATCCTGAGACAAGATATATCAAAAACACTCCATACAGCATGCAATTTCATTTTCCAAGATAGAAACATTGGTCACGCTGAACATTGTTGAACGTTTTCGCTGCAATGCATCCTGAGACGCTTGGATCCAGGTTCTATCATTCATGCTGCGCCATTTCAACCAACCTGTGTGGCTCATATTCACTTTGGGTTGACGAGTTGCATGGTCATGGTGTAGGCCGAGCCTTTTTTGCCACTTCATCCGCCTCCGATCAAGCATAATGCCTTGCCCATAAGCATTCCCCACCCTGGAATATCTTAACCTACCCATTCCCCTATCTGGAATAACTGTACCTCCCTCAAAAGAAGTGATAAGCCGCAATATATTTGACTGTTGTAGGCTGCCGTCTCCCGCTTAAGGGCGAATTTCAAACGTTGTCCATCACAGAGACAAATGATCTGGCTCCAGCCGCGTCTATAGGAGTATCTGTCTGCTCACTTCTAGCTCCAGTGGAGACTGATGGAAAAATGGCCGCTAACAACCTGTGGTCCTTGTTCCGGGTGCGCGTGTCACCATCGAGCCTTAATGACATCATAAAGCTGCTTCAAGTGCAAGACTTACAGGCTTATATACAGTCTATCTATCTATCTATCTATCTATCTATCTATCTATCTATCTAATGTATGTTACTGCATAGATATATATCTAGCTATATAAATAGATAGTTATATATCAATATAGATATTTCTACAAATATCTAGCTTTACGTATAAATTTAAACTTGTATAGTTATGGTTTTGTAGGGCTGAAAACATACATACAAAATTTGTATTATTATCAGCATTATTCTTATAATTGCCATTGATGTTATTCCAGGGGCAGGTATTAAACCGCATGAGTCTTTGACCAATTTTTACCATTTTAGGTAAAAAGCTGCATTGACTGTACTTCTGCATTTTGTGGGATATGGTAGGACTGCAAGCAAATCCTGAGACAAGATATGTCAAAAACACTCCATACAGCATGCAATTTCATTTTCCAAGATAGAAACATTGGTCACGCTGAACATTGTTGAACGTTTTCGCTGCAATGCATCCTGGGACGCTTGGATCCAGGTTCTATCATTCATGCTGCGCCATTTCAACCAACCTGTGTGGCTCATATTCACTTTGGGTTGACGAGTTGCATGGTCATGGTGTAGGCCGAGCCTTTTTTGCCACTTCATCCGCCTCCGATCAAGCATAATGCCTTGCCCATAAGCATTCCCCTCCCTGGAATAACTTAACTTACCCATTCCCCTATCTGGAATAACTGTACCTACCACAAAAGAAGTGATAAGCAGCGATCAATTTGACTGTTGTAGGCTGCCGTCTCCCGCTTAAGGGCGAATTTCAAACGTTGTCCATCACAGAGACAAATGATCTGGCTCCAGCAGCGTCTATAGGAGTATCTGTCTGCTCACTTCTAGCTCCAGTGGAGACTGATGGAAAAATGGCCGCTAACAACCTGTGATCCTTGTTCCGGGTGCGCGTGTCACCATCGAGCCTTAATGACATCATAAAGCTGCTTCAAGTGCAAGACTTGCAGGCTTATATACAGTCTATCTATCTATCTATCTATCTATCTAATGTATGTTACTGCATAGATATATATCTAGCTATATAAATAGATAGCTATATATCAATATAGATATTTCTACAAATATCTAGCTTTACGTATAAATTTAAACTTCTATAGTTATGGTTTTGTAGGGCTGAAAACATACATACAAAATTTGTATTATTATCAGCATTATTCTTATAATTGCCATTGATGTTATTCCAGGGACAGGTAATAAACCGCATGAGGCTTTGACCAATTTTTACCATTTTAGGTAAAAAGCTGCATTGACTGCACTTCTGCATTTTGTGGGATATGGTAGGACTGCAAGCAAATCCTGAGACAAGATATATCAAAAACACTCCATACAGCATGCAATTTCATTTTCCAAGATAGAAACATTGGTCACGCTGAACATTGTTGAACGTTTTCGCTGCAATGCATCCTGAGACGCTTGGATCCAGGTTCTATCATTCATGCTGCGCCATTTCAACCAACCTGTGTGGCTCATATTCACTTTGGGTTGACGAGTTGCATGGTCATGGTGTAGGCCGAGCCTTTTTTGCCACTTCATCCGCCTCCGATCAAGCATAATGCCTTGCCCATAAGCATTCCCCACCCTGGAATATCTTAACCTACCCATTCCCCTATCTGGAATAACTGTACCTCCCTCAAAAGAAGTGATAAGCCGCAATATATTTGACTGTTGTAGGCTGCCGTCTCCCGCTTAAGGGCGAATTTCAAACGTTGTCCATCACAGAGACAAATGATCTGGCTCCAGCCGCGTCTATAGGAGTATCTGTCTGCTCACTTCTAGCTCCAGTGGAGACTGATGGAAAAATGGCCGCTAACAACCTGTGGTCCTTGTTCCGGGTGCGCGTGTCACCATCGAGCCTTAATGACATCATAAAGCTGCTTCAAGTGCAAGACTTGCAGGCTTATATACAGTCTATCTATCTATCTATCTATCTAATGTATGTTACTGCATAGATATATATCTAGCTATATAAATAGATAGTTATATATCAATATAGATATTTCTACAAATATCTAGCTTTACGTATAAATTTAAACTTGTATAGTTATGGTTTTGTAGGGCTGAAAACATACATACAAAATTTGTATTATTATCAGCATTATTCTTATAATTGCCATTGATGTTATTCCAGGGGCAGGTAATAAACCGCATGAGTCTTTGACCAATTTTTACCATTTTAGGTAAAAAGCTGCATTGACTGCACTTCTGCATTTTGTGGGATATGGTAGGACTGCAAGCAAATCCTGAGACAAGATATGTCAAAAACACTCCATACAGCATGCAATTTCGATTTCCAAGATAGAAACATTGGTCACGCTGAACATTGTTGAACGTTTTCACTGCAATGCATCCTGGGACGCTTGGATCCAGGTTCCATCATTCATGTTGCGCTATTTCAACCAACCTGTGTGGCTCATATTCACTTTGGGTTGACGATTGGCATGGTCATGGTGTAGGCCGAGCCTTTTTTGCCACTTCATCCGCCTCCGATCAAGCATAATGCCTTGCCCATAAGCATTCCCCTCCCTGGAATAACTTAACCTACCCATTCCCCTATCTGGAATAACTGTACCTACCACAAAAGAAGTGATAAGCAGCGATCAATTTGACTGTTGTAGGCTGCCGTATCCCGCTTAAGGGCGAATTTCAAACGTTGTCCATCACAGAGACAAATGATCTGGCTCCTGCCGCGTCTATAGGAGTATCTGTCTGCTCACTTCTAGCTCCAGTGGAGACTGATGGAAAAATGGCCGCTAACAACCTGTGATCCTTGTTCCGGGTGCGCGTGTCACCATCGAGCCTTAATGACATCATAAAGCTGCTTCAAGTGCAAGACTTGCAGGCTTATATACAGTCTATCTATCTATCTATCTATCTATCTATCTATCTATCTATCTAATGTATGTTACTGCATAGATATATATCTAGCTATATAAATAGATAGCTATATATCAATATAGATATTTCTACAAATATCTAGCTTTACGTATAAATTTAAACTTCTATAGTTATGGTTTTGTAGGGCTGAAAACATACATACAAAATTTGTATTATTATCAGCATTATTCTTATAATTGCCATTGATGTTATTCCAGGGACAGGTAATAAACCGCATGAGGCTTTGACCAATTTTTACCATTTTAGGTAAAAAGCTGCATTGACTGCACTTCTGCATTTTGTGGGATATGGTAGGACTGCAAGCAAATCCTGAGACAAGATATATCAAAAACACTCCATACAGCATGCAATTTCATTTTCCAAGATAGAAACATTGGTCACGCTGAACATTGTTGAACGTTTTCGCTGCAATGCATCCTGAGACGCTTGGATCCAGGTTCTATCATTCATGCTGCGCCATTTCAACCAACCTGTGTGGCTCATATTCACTTTGGGTTGACGAGTTGCATGGTCATGGTGTAGGCCGAGCCTTTTTTGCCACTTCATCCGCCTCCGATCAAGCATAATGCCTTGCCCATAAGCATTCCCCACCCTGGAATATCTTAACCTACCCATTCCCCTATCTGGAATAACTGTACCTCCCTCAAAAGAAGTGATAAGCCGCAATATATTTGACTGTTGTAGGCTGCCGTCTCCCGCTTAAGGGCGAATTTCAAACGTTGTCCATCACAGAGACAAATGATCTGGCTCCAGCCGCGTCTATAGGAGTATCTGTCTGCTCACTTCTAGCTCCAGTGGAGACTGATGGAAAAATGGCCGCTAACAACCTGTGGTCCTTGTTCCGGGTGCGCGTGTCACCATCGAGCCTTAATGACATCATAAAGCTGCTTCAAGTGCAAGACTTGCAGGCTTATATACAGTCTATCTATCTATCTATCTATCTAATGTATGTTACTGCATAGATATATATCTAGCTATATAAATAGATAGTTATATATCAATATAGATATTTCTACAAATATCTAGCTTTACGTATAAATTTAAACTTGTATAGTTATGGTTTTGTAGGGCTGAAAACATACATACAAAATTTGTATTATTATCAGCATTATTCTTATAATTGCCATTGATGTTATTCCAGGGGCAGGTAATAAACCGCATGAGTCTTTGACCAATTTTTACCATTTTAGGTAAAAAGCTGCATTGACTGCACTTCTGCATTTTGTGGGATATGGTAGGACTGCAAGCAAATCCTGAGACAAGATATGTCAAAAACACTCCATACAGCATGCAATTTCGATTTCCAAGATAGAAACATTGGTCACGCTGAACATTGTTGAACGTTTTCACTGCAATGCATCCTGGGACGCTTGGATCCAGGTTCCATCATTCATGTTGCGCTATTTCAACCAACCTGTGTGGCTCATATTCACTTTGGGTTGACGATTGGCATGGTCATGGTGTAGGCCGAGCCTTTTTTGCCACTTCATCCGCCTCCGATCAAGCATAATGCCTTGCCCATAAGCATTCCCCTCCCTGGAATAACTTAACCTACCCATTCCCCTATCTGGAATAACTGTACCTACCACAAAAGAAGTGATAAGCAGCGATCAATTTGACTGTTGTAGGCTGCCGTATCCCGCTTAAGGGCGAATTTCAAACGTTGTCCATCACAGAGACAAATGATCTGGCTCCAGCCGCGTCTATAGGAGTATCTGTCTGCTCACTTCTAGCTCCAGTGGAGACTGATGGAAAAATGGCCGCTAACAACCTGTGATCCTTGTTCCGGGTGCGCGTGTCACCATCGAGCCTTAATGACATCATAAAGCTGCTTCAAGTGCAAGACTTGCAGGCTTATATACAGTCTATCTATCTATCTATCTATCTATCTATCTATCTAATGTATGTTACTGCATAGATATATATCTAGCTATATAAATAGATAGCTATATATCAATATAGATATTTCTACAAATATCTAGCTTTACGTATAAATTTAAACTTGTATAGTTATGGTTTTGTAGGGCTGAAAACATACATACAAAATTTGTATTATTATCAGCATTATTCTTATAATTGCCATTGATGTTATTCCAGGGGCAGGTATTAAACCGCATGAGGCTTTGACCAATTTTTACCATTTTAGGTAAAAAGCTGCATTGACTGCACTTCTGCATTTTGTGGGATATGGTAGGACTGCAAGCAAATCCTGAGACAAGATATATCAAAAACACTCCATACAGCATGCAATTTCATTTTCCAAGATAGAAACATTGGTCACGCTGAACATTGTTGAACGTTTTCGCTGCAATGCATCCTGAGACGCTTGGATCCAGGTTCTATCATTCATGCTGCGCCATTTCAACCAACCTGTGTGGCTCATATTCACTTTGGGTTGACGAGTTGCATGGTCATGGTGTAGGCCGAGCCTTTTTTGCCACTTCATCCGCCTCCGATCAAGCATAATGCCTTGCCCATAAGCATTCCCCACCCTGGAATATCTTAACCTACCCATTCCCCTATCTGGAATAACTGTACCTCCCTCAAAAGAAGTGATAAGCCGCAATATATTTGACTGTTGTAGGCTGCCGTCTCCCGCTTAAGGGCGAATTTCAAACGTTGTCCATCACAGAGACAAATGATCTGGCTCCAGCCGCGTCTATAGGAGTATCTGTCTGCTCACTTCTAGCTCCAGTGGAGACTGATGGAAAAATGGCCGCTAACAACCTGTGGTCCTTGTTCCGGGTGCGCGTGTCACCATCGAGCCTTAATGACATCATAAAGCTGCTTCAAGTGCAAGACTTACAGGCTTATATACAGTCTATCTATCTATCTATCTATCTATCTATCTATCTATCTATCTATCTATCTAATGTATGTTACTGCATAGATATATATCTAGCTATATAAATAGATAGTTATATATCAATATAGATATTTCTACAAATATCTAGCTTTACGTATAAATTTAAACTTGTATAGTTATGGTTTTGTAGGGCTGAAAACATACATACAAAATTTGTATTATTATCAGCATTATTCTTATAATTGCCATTGATGTTATTCCAGGGGCAGGTATTAAACCGCATGAGTCTTTGACCAATTTTTACCATTTTAGGTAAAAAGCTGCATTGACTGTACTTCTGCATTTTGTGGGATATGGTAGGACTGCAAGCAAATCCTGAGACAAGATATGTCAAAAACACTCCATACAGCATGCAATTTCATTTTCCAAGATAGAAACATTGGTCACGCTGAACATTGTTGAACGTTTTCGCTGCAATGCATCCTGGGACGCTTGGATCCAGGTTCTATCATTCATGCTGCGCCATTTCAACCAACCTGTGTGGCTCATATTCACTTTGGGTTGACGAGTTGCATGGTCATGGTGTAGGCCGAGCCTTTTTTGCCACTTCATCCGCCTCCGATCAAGCATAATGCCTTGCCCATAAGCATTCCCCTCCCTGGAATAACTTAACTTACCCATTCCCCTATCTGGAATAACTGTACCTACCACAAAAGAAGTGATAAGCAGCGATCAATTTGACTGTTGTAGGCTGCCGTCTCCCGCTTAAGGGCGAATTTCAAACGTTGTCCATCACAGAGACAAATGATCTGGCTCCAGCAGCGTCTATAGGAGTATCTGTCTGCTCACTTCTAGCTCCAGTGGAGACTGATGGAAAAATGGCCGCTAACAACCTGTGATCCTTGTTCCGGGTGCGCGTGTCACCATCGAGCCTTAATGACATCATAAAGCTGCTTCAAGTGCAAGACTTGCAGGCTTATATACAGTCTATCTATCTATCTATCTATCTATCTAATGTATGTTACTGCATAGATATATATCTAGCTATATAAATAGATAGCTATATATCAATATAGATATTTCTACAAATATCTAGCTTTACGTATAAATTTAAACTTCTATAGTTATGGTTTTGTAGGGCTGAAAACATACATACAAAATTTGTATTATTATCAGCATTATTCTTATAATTGCCATTGATGTTATTCCAGGGACAGGTAATAAACCGCATGAGGCTTTGACCAATTTTTACCATTTTAGGTAAAAAGCTGCATTGACTGCACTTCTGCATTTTGTGGGATATGGTAGGACTGCAAGCAAATCCTGAGACAAGATATATCAAAAACACTCCATACAGCATGCAATTTCATTTTCCAAGATAGAAACATTGGTCACGCTGAACATTGTTGAACGTTTTCGCTGCAATGCATCCTGAGACGCTTGGATCCAGGTTCTATCATTCATGCTGCGCCATTTCAACCAACCTGTGTGGCTCATATTCACTTTGGGTTGACGAGTTGCATGGTCATGGTGTAGGCCGAGCCTTTTTTGCCACTTCATCCGCCTCCGATCAAGCATAATGCCTTGCCCATAAGCATTCCCCACCCTGGAATATCTTAACCTACCCATTCCCCTATCTGGAATAACTGTACCTCCCTCAAAAGAAGTGATAAGCCGCAATATATTTGACTGTTGTAGGCTGCCGTCTCCCGCTTAAGGGCGAATTTCAAACGTTGTCCATCACAGAGACAAATGATCTGGCTCCAGCCGCGTCTATAGGAGTATCTGTCTGCTCACTTCTAGCTCCAGTGGAGACTGATGGAAAAATGGCCGCTAACAACCTGTGGTCCTTGTTCCGGGTGCGCGTGTCACCATCGAGCCTTAATGACATCATAAAGCTGCTTCAAGTGCAAGACTTGCAGGCTTATATACAGTCTATCTATCTATCTATCTATCTAATGTATGTTACTGCATAGATATATATCTAGCTATATAAATAGATAGTTATATATCAATATAGATATTTCTACAAATATCTAGCTTTACGTATAAATTTAAACTTGTATAGTTATGGTTTTGTAGGGCTGAAAACATACATACAAAATTTGTATTATTATCAGCATTATTCTTATAATTGCCATTGATGTTATTCCAGGGGCAGGTAATAAACCGCATGAGTCTTTGACCAATTTTTACCATTTTAGGTAAAAAGCTGCATTGACTGCACTTCTGCATTTTGTGGGATATGGTAGGACTGCAAGCAAATCCTGAGACAAGATATGTCAAAAACACTCCATACAGCATGCAATTTCGATTTCCAAGATAGAAACATTGGTCACGCTGAACATTGTTGAACGTTTTCACTGCAATGCATCCTGGGACGCTTGGATCCAGGTTCCATCATTCATGTTGCGCTATTTCAACCAACCTGTGTGGCTCATATTCACTTTGGGTTGACGATTGGCATGGTCATGGTGTAGGCCGAGCCTTTTTTGCCACTTCATCCGCCTCCGATCAAGCATAATGCCTTGCCCATAAGCATTCCCCTCCCTGGAATAACTTAACCTACCCATTCCCCTATCTGGAATAACTGTACCTACCACAAAAGAAGTGATAAGCAGCGATCAATTTGACTGTTGTAGGCTGCCGTATCCCGCTTAAGGGCGAATTTCAAACGTTGTCCATCACAGAGACAAATGATCTGGCTCCTGCCGCGTCTATAGGAGTATCTGTCTGCTCACTTCTAGCTCCAGTGGAGACTGATGGAAAAATGGCCGCTAACAACCTGTGATCCTTGTTCCGGGTGCGCGTGTCACCATCGAGCCTTAATGACATCATAAAGCTGCTTCAAGTGCAAGACTTGCAGGCTTATATACAGTCTATCTATCTATCTATCTATCTATCTATCTATCTAATGTATGTTACTGCATAGATATATATCTAGCTATATAAATAGATAGCTATATATCAATATAGATATTTCTACAAATATCTAGCTTTACGTATAAATTTAAACTTCTATAGTTATGGTTTTGTAGGGCTGAAAACATACATACAAAATTTGTATTATTATCAGCATTATTCTTATAATTGCCATTGATGTTATTCCAGGGACAGGTAATAAACCGCATGAGGCTTTGACCAATTTTTACCATTTTAGGTAAAAAGCTGCATTGACTGCACTTCTGCATTTTGTGGGATATGGTAGGACTGCAAGCAAATCCTGAGACAAGATATATCAAAAACACTCCATACAGCATGCAATTTCATTTTCCAAGATAGAAACATTGGTCACGCTGAACATTGTTGAACGTTTTCGCTGCAATGCATCCTGAGACGCTTGGATCCAGGTTCTATCATTCATGCTGCGCCATTTCAACCAACCTGTGTGGCTCATATTCACTTTGGGTTGACGAGTTGCATGGTCATGGTGTAGGCCGAGCCTTTTTTGCCACTTCATCCGCCTCTGATCAAGCATAATGCCTTGCCCATAAGCATTCCCCACCCTGGAATATCTTAACCTACCCATTCCCCTATCTGGAATAACTGTACCTCCCTCAAAAGAAGTGATAAGCCGCAATATATTTGACTGTTGTAGGCTGCCGTCTCCCGCTTAAGGGCGAATTTCAAACGTTGTCCATCACAGAGACAAATGATCTGGCTCCAGCCGCGTCTATAGGAGTATCTGTCTGCTCACTTCTAGCTCCAGTGGAGACTGATGGAAAAATGGCCGCTAACAACCTGTGGTCCTTGTTCCGGGTGCGCGTGTCACCATCGAGCCTTAATGACATCATAAAGCTGCTTCAAGTGCAAGACTTACAGGCTTATATACAGTCTATCTATCTATCTATCTATCTATCTATCTATCTATCTAATGTATGTTACTGCATAGATATATATCTAGCTATATAAATAGATAGTTATATATCAATATAGATATTTCTACAAATATCTAGCTTTACGTATAAATTTAAACTTGTATAGTTATGGTTTTGTAGGGCTGAAAACATACATACAAAATTTGTATTATTATCAGCATTATTCTTATAATTGCCATTGATGTTATTCCAGGGGCAGGTATTAAACCGCATGAGGCTTTGACCAATTTTTACCATTTTAGGTAAAAAGCTGCATTGACTGCACTTCTGCATTTTGTGGGATATGGTAGGACTGCAAGCAAATCCTGAGACAAGATATATCAAAAACACTCCATACAGCATGCAATTTCATTTTCCAAGATAGAAACATTGGTCACGCTGAACATTGTTGAACGTTTTCGCTGCAATGCATCCTGAGACGCTTGGATCCAGGTTCTATCATTCATGCTGCGCCATTTCAACCAACCTGTGTGGCTCATATTCACTTTGGGTTGACGAGTTGCATGGTCATGGTGTAGGCCGAGCCTTTTTTGCCACTTCATCCGCCTCCGATCAAGCATAATGCCTTGCCCATAAGCATTCCCCACCCTGGAATATCTTAACCTACCCATTCCCCTATCTGGAATAACTGTACCTCCCTCAAAAGAAGTGATAAGCCGCAATATATTTGACTGTTGTAGGCTGCCGTCTCCCGCTTAAGGGCGAATTTCAAACGTTGTCCATCACAGAGACAAATGATCTGGCTCCAGCCGCGTCTATAGGAGTATCTGTCTGCTCACTTCTAGCTCCAGTGGAGACTGATGGAAAAATGGCCGCTAACAACCTGTGGTCCTTGTTCCGGGTGCGCGTGTCACCATCGAGCCTTAATGACATCATAAAGCTGCTTCAAGTGCAAGACTTACAGGCTTATATACAGTCTATCTATCTATCTATCTATCTATCTATCTATCTATCTAATGTATGTTACTTACTGCATAGATATATATCTAGCTATATAAATAGATAGTTATATATCAATATAGATATTTCTACAAATATCTAGCTTTACGTATAAATTTAAACTTGTATAGTTATGGTTTTGTAGGGCTGAAAACATACATACAAAATTTGTATTATTATCAGCATTATTCTTATAATTGCCATTGATGTTATTCCAGGGGCAGGTATTAAACCGCATGAGTCTTTGACCAATTTTTACCATTTTAGGTAAAAAGCTGCATTGACTGTACTTCTGCATTTTGTGGGATATGGTAGGACTGCAAGCAAATCCTGAGACAAGATATGTCAAAAACACTCCATACAGCATGCAATTTCATTTTCCAAGATAGAAACATTGGTCACGCTGAACATTGTTGAACGTTTTCGCTGCAATGCATCCTGGGACGCTTGGATCCAGGTTCTATCATTCATGCTGCGCCATTTCAACCAACCTGTGTGGCTCATATTCACTTTGGGTTGACGAGTTGCATGGTCATGGTGTAGGCCGAGCCTTTTTTGCCACTTCATCCGCCTCCGATCAAGCATAATGCCTTGCCCATAAGCATTCCCCTCCCTGGAATAACTTAACTTACCCATTCCCCTATCTGGAATAACTGTACCTACCACAAAAGAAGTGATAAGCAGCGATCAATTTGACTGTTGTAGGCTGCCGTCTCCCGCTTAAGGGCGAATTTCAAACGTTGTCCATCACAGAGACAAATGATCTGGCTCCAGCAGCGTCTATAGGAGTATCTGTCTGCTCACTTCTAGCTCCAGTGGAGACTGATGGAAAAATGGCCGCTAACAACCTGTGATCCTTGTTCCGGGTGCGCGTGTCACCATCGAGCCTTAATGACATCATAAAGCTGCTTCAAGTGCAAGACTTGCAGGCTTATATACAGTCTATCTATCTATCTATCTATCTATCTATCTATCTATCTATCTATCTAATGTATGTTACTGCATAGATATATATCTAGCTATATAAATAGATAGCTATATATCAATATAGATATTTCTACAAATATCTAGCTTTACGTATAAATTTAAACTTCTATAGTTATGGTTTTGTAGGGCTGAAAACATACATACAAAATTTGTATTATTATCAGCATTATTCTTATAATTGCCATTGATGTTATTCCAGGGACAGGTAATAAACCGCATGAGGCTTTGACCAATTTTTACCATTTTAGGTAAAAAGCTGCATTGACTGCACTTCTGCATTTTGTGGGATATGGTAGGACTGCAAGCAAATCCTGAGACAAGATATATCAAAAACACTCCATACAGCATGCAATTTCATTTTCCAAGATAGAAACATTGGTCACGCTGAACATTGTTGAACGTTTTCGCTGCAATGCATCCTGAGACGCTTGGATCCAGGTTCTATCATTCATGCTGCGCCATTTCAACCAACCTGTGTGGCTCATATTCACTTTGGGTTGACGAGTTGCATGGTCATGGTGTAGGCCGAGCCTTTTTTGCCACTTCATCCGCCTCCGATCAAGCATAATGCCTTGCCCATAAGCATTCCCCACCCTGGAATATCTTAACCTACCCATTCCCCTATCTGGAATAACTGTACCTCCCTCAAAAGAAGTGATAAGCCGCAATATATTTGACTGTTGTAGGCTGCCGTCTCCCGCTTAAGGGCGAATTTCAAACGTTGTCCATCACAGAGACAAATGATCTGGCTCCAGCCGCGTCTATAGGAGTATCTGTCTGCTCACTTCTAGCTCCAGTGGAGACTGATGGAAAAATGGCCGCTAACAACCTGTGGTCCTTGTTCCGGGTGCGCGTGTCACCATCGAGCCTTAATGACATCATAAAGCTGCTTCAAGTGCAAGACTTGCAGGCTTATATACAGTCTATCTATCTATCTATCTATCTATCTATCTATCTATCTAATGTATGTTACTGCATAGATATATATCTAGCTATATAAATAGATAGTTAGATAGTTATATATCAATATAGATATTTCTACAAATATCTAGCTTTACGTATAAATTTAAACTTCTCTAGTTATGGTTTTGTAGGGCTGAAAACATACATACAAAATTTGTATTATTATCAGCATTATTCTTATAATTGCCATTGATGTTATTCCAGGGGCAGGTAATAAACCGCATGAGTCTTTGACCAATTTTTACCATTTTAGGTAAAAAGCTGCATTGACTGCACTTCTGCATTTTGTGGGATATGGTAGGACTGCAAGCAAATCCTGAGACAAGATATGTCAAAAACACTCCATACAGCATGCAATTTCGATTTCCAAGATAGAAACATTGGTCACGCTGAACATTGTTGAACGTTTTCACTGCAATGCATCCTGGGACGCTTGGATCTAGGTTCCATCATTCATGTTGCGCTATTTCAACCAACCTGTGTGGCTCATATTCACTTTGGGTTGACGATTGGCATGGTCATGGTGTAGGCCGAGCCTTTTTTGCCACTTCATCCGCCTCCGATCAAGCATAATGCCTTGCCCATAAGCATTCCCCTCCCTGGAATAACTTAACCTACCCATTCCCCTATCTGGAATAACTGTACCTACCACAAAAGAAGTGATAAGCAGCGATCAATTTGACTGTTGTAGGCTGCCGTATCCCGCTTAAGGGCGAATTTCAAACGTTGTCCATCACAGAGACAAATGATCTGGCTCCAGCCGCGTCTATAGGAGTATCTGTCTGCTCACTTCTAGCTCCAGTGGAGACTGATGGAAAAATGGCCGCTAACAACCTGTGATCCTTGTTCCGGGTGCGCGTGTCACCATCGAGCCTTAATGACATCATAAAGCTGCTTCAAGTGCAAGACTTGCAGGCTTATATACAGTCTATCTATCTATCTATCTATCTATCTATCTAATGTATGTTACTGCATAGATATATATCTAGCTATATAAATAGATAGCTATATATCAATATAGATATTTCTACAAATATCTAGCTTTACGTATAAATTTAAACTTCTATAGTTATGGTTTTGTAGGGCTGAAAACATACATACAAAATTTGTATTATTATCAGCATTATTCTTATAATTGCCATTGATGTTATTCCAGGGACAGGTAATAAACCGCATGAGGCTTTGACCAATTTTTACCATTTTAGGTAAAAAGCTGCATTGACTGCACTTCTGCATTTTGTGGGATATGGTAGGACTGCAAGCAAATCCTGAGACAAGATATATCAAAAACACTCCATACAGCATGCAATTTCATTTTCCAAGATAGAAACATTGGTCACGCTGAACATTGTTGAACGTTTTCGCTGCAATGCATCCTGAGACGCTTGGATCCAGGTTCTATCATTCATGCTGCGCCATTTCAACCAACCTGTGTGGCTCATATTCACTTTGGGTTGACGAGTTGCATGGTCATGGTGTAGGCCGAGCCTTTTTTGCCACTTCATCCGCCTCTGATCAAGCATAATGCCTTGCCCATAAGCATTCCCCACCCTGGAATATCTTAACCTACCCATTCCCCTATCTGGAATAACTGTACCTCCCTCAAAAGAAGTGATAAGCCGCAATATATTTGACTGTTGTAGGCTGCCGTCTCCCGCTTAAGGGCGAATTTCAAACGTTGTCCATCACAGAGACAAATGATCTGGCTCCAGCCGCGTCTATAGGAGTATCTGTCTGCTCACTTCTAGCTCCAGTGGAGACTGATGGAAAAATGGCCGCTAACAACCTGTGGTCCTTGTTCCGGGTGCGCGTGTCACCATCGAGCCTTAATGACATCATAAAGCTGCTTCAAGTGCAAGACTTACAGGCTTATATACAGTCTATCTATCTATCTATCTATCTATCTATCTATCTATCTATCTATCTATCTATCTATCTATCTAATGTATGTTACTGCATAGATATATATCTAGCTATATAAATAGATAGTTATATATCAATATAGATATTTCTACAAATATCTAGCTTTACGTATAAATTTAAACTTGTATAGTTATGGTTTTGTAGGGCTGAAAACATACATACAAAATTTGTATTATTATCAGCATTATTCTTATAATTGCCATTGATGTTATTCCAGGGGCAGGTATTAAACCGCATGAGTCTTTGACCAATTTTTACCATTTTAGGTAAAAAGCTGCATTGACTGTACTTCTGCATTTTGTGGGATATGGTAGGACTGCAAGCAAATCCTGAGACAAGATATGTCAAAAACACTCCATACAGCATGCAATTTCATTTTCCAAGATAGAAACATTGGTCACGCTGAACATTGTTGAACGTTTTCGCTGCAATGCATCCTGGGACGCTTGGATCCAGGTTCTATCATTCATGCTGCGCCATTTCAACCAACCTGTGTGGCTCATATTCACTTTGGGTTGACGAGTTGCATGGTCATGGTGTAGGCCGAGCCTTTTTTGCCACTTCATCCGCCTCCGATCAAGCATAATGCCTTGCCCATAAGCATTCCCCACCCTGGAATATCTTAACCTACCCATTCCCCTATCTGGAATAACTGTACCTCCCTCAAAAGAAGTGATAAGCCGCAATATATTTGACTGTTGTAGGCTGCCGTCTCCCGCTTAAGGGCGAATTTCAAACGTTGTCCATCACAGAGACAAATGATCTGGCTCCAGCCGCGTCTATAGGAGTATCTGTCTGCTCACTTCTAGCTCCAGTGGAGACTGATGGAAAAATGGCCGCTAACAACCTGTGGTCCTTGTTCCGGGTGCGCGTGTCACCATCGAGCCTTAATGACATCATAAAGCTGCTTCAAGTGCAAGACTTACAGGCTTATATACAGTCTATCTATCTATCTATCTATCTATCTATCTATCTATCTATCTAATGTATGTTACTGCATAGATATATATCTAGCTATATAAATAGATAGTTATATATCAATATAGATATTTCTACAAATATCTAGCTTTACGTATAAATTTAAACTTGTATAGTTATGGTTTTGTAGGGCTGAAAACATACATACAAAATTTGTATTATTATCAGCATTATTCTTATAATTGCCATTGATGTTATTCCAGGGGCAGGTATTAAACCGCATGAGTCTTTGACCAATTTTTACCATTTTAGGTAAAAAGCTGCATTGACTGTACTTCTGCATTTTGTGGGATATGGTAGGACTGCAAGCAAATCCTGAGACAAGATATGTCAAAAACACTCCATACAGCATGCAATTTCATTTTCCAAGATAGAAACATTGGTCACGCTGAACATTGTTGAACGTTTTCGCTGCAATGCATCCTGGGACGCTTGGATCCAGGTTCTATCATTCATGCTGCGCCATTTCAACCAACCTGTGTGGCTCATATTCACTTTGGGTTGACGAGTTGCATGGTCATGGTGTAGGCCGAGCCTTTTTTGCCACTTCATCCGCCTCCGATCAAGCATAATGCCTTGCCCATAAGCATTCCCCTCCCTGGAATAACTTAACTTACCCATTCCCCTATCTGGAATAACTGTACCTACCACAAAAGAAGTGATAAGCAGCGATCAATTTGACTGTTGTAGGCTGCCGTCTCCCGCTTAAGGGCGAATTTCAAACGTTGTCCATCACAGAGACAAATGATCTGGCTCCAGCAGCGTCTATAGGAGTATCTGTCTGCTCACTTCTAGCTCCAGTGGAGACTGATGGAAAAATGGCCGCTAACAACCTGTGATCCTTGTTCCGGGTGCGCGTGTCACCATCGAGCCTTAATGACATCATAAAGCTGCTTCAAGTGCAAGACTTGCAGGCTTATATACAGTCTATCTATCTATCTATCTATCTAATGTATGTTACTGCATAGATATATATCTAGCTATATAAATAGATAGTTATATATCAATATAGATATTTCTACAAATATCTAGCTTTACGTATAAATTTAAACTTGTATAGTTATGGTTTTGTGTGGGCTGAAAACATACATACAAAATTTGTATTATTATCAGCATTATTCTTATAATTGCCATTGATGTTATTCCAGGGGCAGGTAATAAACCGCATGAGTCTTTGACCAATTTTTACCATTTTAGGTAAAAAGCTGCATTGACTGCACTTCTGCATTTTGTGGGATATGGTAGGACTGCAAGCAAATCCTGAGACAAGATATGTCAAAAACACTCCATACAGCATGCAATTTCGATTTCCAAGATAGAAACATTGGTCACGCTGAACATTGTTGAACGTTTTCACTGCAATGCATCCTGGGACGCTTGGATCCAGGTTCCATCATTCATGTTGCGCTATTTCAACCAACCTGTGTGGCTCATATTCACTTTGGGTTGACGATTGGCATGGTCATGGTGTAGGCCGAGCCTTTTTTGCCACTTCATCCGCCTCCGATCAAGCATAATGCCTTGCCCATAAGCATTCCCCTCCCTGGAATAACTTAACCTACCCATTCCCCTATCTGGAATAACTGTACCTACCACAAAAGAAGTGATAAGCAGCGATCAATTTGACTGTTGTAGGCTGCCGTATCCCGCTTAAGGGCGAATTTCAAACGTTGTCCATCACAGAGACAAATGATCTGGCTCCAGCCGCGTCTATAGGAGTATCTGTCTGCTCACTTCTAGCTCCAGTGGAGACTGATGGAAAAATGGCCGCTAACAACCTGTGATCCTTGTTCCGGGTGCGCGTGTCACCATCGAGCCTTAATGACATCATAAAGCTGCTTCAAGTGCAAGACTTGCAGGCTTATATACAGTCTATCTATCTATCTATCTATCTATCTATCTATCTATCTATCTATCTAATGTATGTTACTGCATAGATATATATCTAGCTATATAAATAGATAGCTATATATCAATATAGATATTTCTACAAATATCTAGCTTTACGTATAAATTTAAACTTCTATAGTTATGGTTTTGTAGGGCTGAAAACATACATACAAAATTTGTATTATTATCAGCATTATTCTTATAATTGCCATTGATGTTATTCCAGGGACAGGTAATAAACCGCATGAGGCTTTGACCAATTTTTACCATTTTAGGTAAAAAGCTGCATTGACTGCACTTCTGCATTTTGTGGGATATGGTAGGACTGCAAGCAAATCCTGAGACAAGATATATCAAAAACACTCCATACAGCATGCAATTTCATTTTCCAAGATAGAAACATTGGTCACGCTGAACATTGTTGAACGTTTTCGCTGCAATGCATCCTGAGACGCTTGGATCCAGGTTCTATCATTCATGCTGCGCCATTTCAACCAACCTGTGTGGCTCATATTCACTTTGGGTTGACGAGTTGCATGGTCATGGTGTAGGCCGAGCCTTTTTTGCCACTTCATCCGCCTCTGATCAAGCATAATGCCTTGCCCATAAGCATTCCCCACCCTGGAATATCTTAACCTACCCATTCCCCTATCTGGAATAACTGTACCTCCCTCAAAAGAAGTGATAAGCCGCAATATATTTGACTGTTGTAGGCTGCCGTCTCCCGCTTAAGGGCGAATTTCAAACGTTGTCCATCACAGAGACAAATGATCTGGCTCCAGCCGCGTCTATAGGAGTATCTGTCTGCTCACTTCTAGCTCCAGTGGAGACTGATGGAAAAATGGCCGCTAACAACCTGTGGTCCTTGTTCCGGGTGCGCGTGTCACCATCGAGCCTTAATGACATCATAAAGCTGCTTCAAGTGCAAGACTTACAGGCTTATATACAGTCTATCTATCTATCTATCTATCTATCTATCTATCTATCTATCTAATGTATGTTACTGCATAGATATATATCTAGCTATATAAATAGATAGTTATATATCAATATAGATATTTCTACAAATATCTAGCTTTACGTATAAATTTAAACTTGTATAGTTATGGTTTTGTAGGGCTGAAAACATACATACAAAATTTGTATTATTATCAGCATTATTCTTATAATTGCCATTGATGTTATTCCAGGGGCAGGTATTAAACCGCATGAGTCTTTGACCAATTTTTACCATTTTAGGTAAAAAGCTGCATTGACTGTACTTCTGCATTTTGTGGGATATGGTAGGACTGCAAGCAAATCCTGAGACAAGATATGTCAAAAACACTCCATACAGCATGCAATTTCATTTTCCAAGATAGAAACATTGGTCACGCTGAACATTGTTGAACGTTTTCGCTGCAATGCATCCTGGGACGCTTGGATCCAGGTTCTATCATTCATGCTGCGCCATTTCAACCAACCTGTGTGGCTCATATTCACTTTGGGTTGACGAGTTGCATGGTCATGGTGTAGGCCGAGCCTTTTTTGCCACTTCATCCGCCTCCGATCAAGCATAATGCCTTGCCCATAAGCATTCCCCTCCCTGGAATAACTTAACTTACCCATTCCCCTATCTGGAATAACTGTACCTACCACAAAAGAAGTGATAAGCAGCGATCAATTTGACTGTTGTAGGCTGCCGTCTCCCGCTTAAGGGCGAATTTCAAACGTTGTCCATCACAGAGACAAATGATCTGGCTCCAGCAGCGTCTATAGGAGTATCTGTCTGCTCACTTCTAGCTCCAGTGGAGACTGATGGAAAAATGGCCGCTAACAACCTGTGATCCTTGTTCCGGGTGCGCGTGTCACCATCGAGCCTTAATGACATCATAAAGCTGCTTCAAGTGCAAGACTTGCAGGCTTATATACAGTCTATCTATCTATCTATCTATCTAATGTATGTTACTGCATAGATATATATCTAGCTATATAAATAGATAGTTATATATCAATATAGATATTTCTACAAATATCTAGCTTTACGTATAAATTTAAACTTGTATAGTTATGGTTTTGTAGGGCTGAAAACATACATACAAAATTTGTATTATTATCAGCATTATTCTTATAATTGCCATTGATGTTATTCCAGGGGCAGGTAATAAACCGCATGAGTCTTTGACCAATTTTTACCATTTTAGGTAAAAAGCTGCATTGACTGCACTTCTGCATTTTGTGGGATATGGTAGGACTGCAAGCAAATCCTGAGACAAGATATGTCAAAAACACTCCATACAGCATGCAATTTCGATTTCCAAGATAGAAACATTGGTCACGCTGAACATTGTTGAACGTTTTCACTGCAATGCATCCTGGGACGCTTGGATCCAGGTTCCATCATTCATGTTGCGCTATTTCAACCAACCTGTGTGGCTCATATTCACTTTGGGTTGACGATTGGCATGGTCATGGTGTAGGCCGAGCCTTTTTTGCCACTTCATCCGCCTCCGATCAAGCATAATGCCTTGCCCATAAGCATTCCCCTCCCTGGAATAACTTAACCTACCCATTCCCCTATCTGGAATAACTGTACCTACCACAAAAGAAGTGATAAGCAGCGATCAATTTGACTGTTGTAGGCTGCCGTATCCCGCTTAAGGGCGAATTTCAAACGTTGTCCATCACAGAGACAAATGATCTGGCTCCAGCCGCGTCTATAGGAGTATCTGTCTGCTCACTTCTAGCTCCAGTGGAGACTGATGGAAAAATGGCCGCTAACAACCTGTGATCCTTGTTCCGGGTGCGCGTGTCACCATCGAGCCTTAATGACATCATAAAGCTGCTTCAAGTGCAAGACTTGCAGGCTTATATACAGTCTATCTATCTATCTATCTATCTATCTATCTAATGTATGTTACTGCATAGATATATATCTAGCTATATAAATAGATAGCTATATATCAATATAGATATTTCTACAAATATCTAGCTTTACGTATAAATTTAAACTTCTATAGTTATGGTTTTGTAGGGCTGAAAACATACATACAAAATTTGTATTATTATCAGCATTATTCTTATAATTGCCATTGATGTTATTCCAGGGACAGGTAATAAACCGCATGAGGCTTTGACCAATTTTTACCATTTTAGGTAAAAAGCTGCATTGACTGCACTTCTGCATTTTGTGGGATATGGTAGGACTGCAAGCAAATCCTGAGACAAGATATATCAAAAACACTCCATACAGCATGCAATTTCATTTTCCAAGATAGAAACATTGGTCACGCTGAACATTGTTGAACGTTTTCGCTGCAATGCATCCTGAGACGCTTGGATCCAGGTTCTATCATTCATGCTGCGCCATTTCAACCAACCTGTGTGGCTCATATTCACTTTGGGTTGACGAGTTGCATGGTCATGGTGTAGGCCGAGCCTTTTTTGCCACTTCATCCGCCTCTGATCAAGCATAATGCCTTGCCCATAAGCATTCCCCACCCTGGAATATCTTAACCTACCCATTCCCCTATCTGGAATAACTGTACCTCCCTCAAAAGAAGTGATAAGCCGCAATATATTTGACTGTTGTAGGCTGCCGTCTCCCGCTTAAGGGCGAATTTCAAACGTTGTCCATCACAGAGACAAATGATCTGGCTCCAGCCGCGTCTATAGGAGTATCTGTCTGCTCACTTCTAGCTCCAGTGGAGACTGATGGAAAAATGGCCGCTAACAACCTGTGGTCCTTGTTCCGGGTGCGCGTGTCACCATCGAGCCTTAATGACATCATAAAGCTGCTTCAAGTGCAAGACTTACAGGCTTATATACAGTCTATCTATCTATCTATCTATCTATCTATCTATCTATCTATCTAATGTATGTTACTGCATAGATATATATCTAGCTATATAAATAGATAGTTATATATCAATATAGATATTTCTACAAATATCTAGCTTTACGTATAAATTTAAACTTGTATAGTTATGGTTTTGTAGGGCTGAAAACATACATACAAAATTTGTATTATTATCAGCATTATTCTTATAATTGCCATTGATGTTATTCCAGGGGCAGGTATTAAACCGCATGAGTCTTTGACCAATTTTTACCATTTTAGGTAAAAAGCTGCATTGACTGTACTTCTGCATTTTGTGGGATATGGTAGGACTGCAAGCAAATCCTGAGACAAGATATGTCAAAAACACTCCATACAGCATGCAATTTCATTTTCCAAGATAGAAACATTGGTCACGCTGAACATTGTTGAACGTTTTCGCTGCAATGCATCCTGGGACGCTTGGATCCAGGTTCTATCATTCATGCTGCGCCACTTCAACCAACCTGTGTGGCTCATATTCACTTTGGGTTGACGAGTTGCATGGTCATGGTGTAGGCCGAGCCTTTTTTGCCACTTCATCCGCCTCCGATCAAGCATAATGCCTTGCCCATAAGCATTCCCCTCCCTGGAATAACTTAACTTACCCATTCCCCTATCTGGAATAACTGTACCTACCACAAAAGAAGTGATAAGCAGCGATCAATTTGACTGTTGTAGGCTGCCGTCTCCCGCTTAAGGGCAAATTTCAAACGTTGTCCATCACAGAGACAAATGATCTGGTTCCAGCAGCGTCTATAGGAGTATCTGTCTGCTCACTTCTAGCTCCAGTGGAGACTGATGGAAAAATGGCCGCTAACAACCTGTGATCCTTGTTCCGGGTGCGCGTGTCACCATCGAGCCTTAATGACATCATAAAGCTGCTTCAAGTGCAAGACTTGCAGGCTTATATACAGTCTATCTATCTATCTATCTATCTATCTATCTATCTATCTATCTATCTATCTAATGTATGTTACTGCATAGATATATATCTAGCTATATAAATAGATAGCTATATATCAATATAGATATTTCTACAAATATCTAGCTTTACGTATAAATTTAAACTTCTATAGTTATGGTTTTGTAGGGCTGAAAACATACATACAAAATTTGTATTATTATCAGCATTATTCTTAGAATTGCCATTGATGTTATTCCAGGGACAGGTAATAAACCGCATGAGGCTTTGACCAATTTTTACCATTTTAGGTAAAAAGCTGCATTGACTGCACTTCTGCATTTTGTGGGATATGGTAGGACTGCAAGCAAATCCTGAGACAAGATATATCAAAAACACTCCATACAGCATGCAATTTCATTTTCCAAGATAGAAACATTGGTCACGCTGAACATTGTTGAACGTTTTCGCTGCAATGCATCCTGAGACGCTTGGATCCAGGTTCTATCATTCATGCTGCGCCATTTCAACCAACCTGTGTGGCTCATATTCACTTTGGGTTGACGAGTTGCATGGTCATGGTGTAGGCCGAGCCTTTTTTGCCACTTCATCCGCCTCCGATCAAGCATAATGCCTTGCCCATAAGCATTCCCCACCCTGGAATATCTTAACCTACCCATTCCCCTATCTGGAATAACTGTACCTCCCTCAAAAGAAGTGATAAGCCGCAATATATTTGACTGTTGTAGGCTGCCGTCTCCCGCTTAAGGGCGAATTTCAAACGTTGTCCATCACAGAGACAAATGATCTGGCTCCAGCCGCGTCTATAGGAGTATCTGTCTGCTCACTTCTAGCTCCAGTGGAGACTGATGGAAAAATGGCCGCTAACAACCTGTGGTCCTTGTTCCGGGTGCGCGTGTCACCATCGAGCCTTAATGACATCATAAAGCTGCTTCAAGTGCAAGACTTGCAGGCTTATATACAGTCTATCTATCTATCTATCTAATGTATGTTACTGCATAGATATATATCTAGCTATATAAATAGATAGTTATATATCAATATAGATATTTCTACAAATATCTAGCTTTACGTATAAATTTAAACTTGTATAGTTATGGTTTTGTAGGGCTGAAAACATACATACAAAATTTGTATTATTATCAGCATTATTCTTATAATTGCCATTGATGTTATTCCAGGGGCAGGTAATAAACCGCATGAGTCTTTGACCAATTTTTACCATTTTAGGTAAAAAGCTGCATTGACTGCACTTCTGCATTTTGTGGGATATGGTAGGACTGCAAGCAAATCCTGAGACAAGATATGTCAAAAACACTCCATACAGCATGCAATTTCGATTTCCAAGATAGAAACATTGGTCACGCTGAACATTGTTGAACGTTTTCACTGCAATGCATCCTGGGACGCTTGGATCCAGGTTCCATCATTCATGTTGCGCTATTTCAACCAACCTGTGTGGCTCATATTCACTTTGGGTTGACGATTGGCATGGTCATGGTGTAGGCCGAGCCTTTTTTGCCACTTCATCCGCCTCCGATCAAGCATAATGCCTTGCCCATAAGCATTCCCCTCCCTGGAATAACTTAACCTACCCATTCCCCTATCTGGAATAACTGTACCTACCACAAAAGAAGTGATAAGCAGCGATCAATTTGACTGTTGTAGGCTGCCGTATCCCGCTTAAGGGCGAATTTCAAACGTTGTCCATCACAGAGACAAATGATCTGGCTCCAGCAGCGTCTATAGGAGTATCTGTCTGCTCACTTCTAGCTCCAGTGGAGACTGATGGAAAAATGGCCGCTAACAACCTGTGATCCTTGTTCCGGGTGCGCGTGTCACCATCGAGCCTTAATGACATCATAAAGCTGCTTCAAGTGCAAGACTTGCAGGCTTATATACAGTCTATCTATCTATCTATCTATCTATCTATCTATCTAATGTATGTTACTGCATAGATATATATCTAGCTATATAAATAGATAGCTATATATCAATATAGATATTTCTACAAATATCTAGCTTTACGTATAAATTTAAACTTCTATAGTTATGGTTTTGTAGGGCTGAAAACATACATACAAAATTTGTATTATTATCAGCATTATTCTTATAATTGCCATTGATGTTATTCCAGGGACAGGTAATAAACCGCATGAGGCTTTGACCAATTTTTACCATTTTAGGTAAAAAGCTGCATTGACTGCACTTCTGCATTTTGTGGGATATGGTAGGACTGCAAGCAAATCCTGAGACAAGATATATCAAAAACACTCCATACAGCATGCAATTTCATTTTCCAAGATAGAAACATTGGTCACGCTGAACATTGTTGAACGTTTTCGCTGCAATGCATCCTGAGACGCTTGGATCCAGGTTCTATCATTCATGCTGCGCCATTTCAACCAACCTGTGTGGCTCATATTCACTTTGGGTTGACGAGTTGCATGGTCATGGTGTAGGCCGAGCCTTTTTTGCCACTTCATCCGCCTCCGATCAAGCATAATGCCTTGCCCATAAGCATTCCCCACCCTGGAATATCTTAACCTACCCATTCCCCTATCTGGAATAACTGTACCTCCCTCAAAAGAAGTGATAAGCCGCAATATATTTGACTGTTGTAGGCTGCCGTCTCCCGCTTAAGGGCGAATTTCAAACGTTGTCCATCACAGAGACAAATGATCTGGCTCCAGCCGCGTCTATAGGAGTATCTGTCTGCTCACTTCTAGCTCCAGTGGAGACTGATGGAAAAATGGCCGCTAACAACCTGTGGTCCTTGTTCCGGGTGCGCGTGTCACCATCGAGCCTTAATGACATCATAAAGCTGCTTCAAGTGCAAGACTTGCAGGCTTATATACAGTCTATCTATCTATCTATCTATCTAATGTATGTTACTGCATAGATATATATCTAGCTATATAAATAGATAGTTATATATCAATATAGATATTTCTACAAATATCTAGCTTTACGTATAAATTTAAACTTGTATAGTTATGGTTTTGTAGGGCTGAAAACATACATACAAAATTTGTATTATTATCAGCATTATTCTTATAATTGCCATTGATGTTATTCCAGGGGCAGGTAATAAACCGCATGAGTCTTTGACCAATTTTTACCATTTTAGGTAAAAAGCTGCATTGACTGCACTTCTGCATTTTGTGGGATATGGTAGGACTGCAAGCAAATCCTGAGACAAGATATGTCAAAAACACTCCATACAGCATGCAATTTCGATTTCCAAGATAGAAACATTGGTCACGCTGAACATTGTTGAACGTTTTCACTGCAATGCATCCTGGGACGCTTGGATCCAGGTTCCATCATTCATGTTGCGCTATTTCAACCAACCTGTGTGGCTCATATTCACTTTGGGTTGACGATTGGCATGGTCATGGTGTAGGCCGAGCCTTTTTTGCCACTTCATCCGCCTCCGATCAAGCATAATGCCTTGCCCATAAGCATTCCCCTCCCTGGAATAACTTAACCTACCCATTCCCCTATCTGGAATAACTGTACCTACCACAAAAGAAGTGATAAGCAGCGATCAATTTGACTGTTGTAGGCTGCCGTATCCCGCTTAAGGGCGAATTTCAAACGTTGTCCATCACAGAGACAAATGATCTGGCTCCAGCCGCGTCTATAGGAGTATCTGTCTGCTCACTTCTAGCTCCAGTGGAGACTGATGGAAAAATGGCCGCTAACAACCTGTGATCCTTGTTCCGGGTGCGCGTGTCACCATCGAGCCTTAATGACATCATAAAGCTGCTTCAAGTGCAAGACTTGCAGGCTTATATACAGTCTATCTATCTATCTATCTATCTATCTATCTATCTATCTAATGTATGTTACTGCATAGATATATATCTAGCTATATAAATAGATAGCTATATATCAATATAGATATTTCTACAAATATCTAGCTTTACGTATAAATTTAAACTTGTATAGTTATGGTTTTGTAGGGCTGAAAACATACATACAAAATTTGTATTATTATCAGCATTATTCTTATAATTGCCATTGATGTTATTCCAGGGGCAGGTATTAAACCGCATGAGGCTTTGACCAATTTTTACCATTTTAGGTAAAAAGCTGCATTGACTGCACTTCTGCATTTTGTGGGATATGGTAGGACTGCAAGCAAATCCTGAGACAAGATATATCAAAAACACTCCATACAGCATGCAATTTCATTTTCCAAGATAGAAACATTGGTCACGCTGAACATTGTTGAACGTTTTCGCTGCAATGCATCCTGAGACGCTTGGATCCAGGTTCTATCATTCATGCTGCGCCATTTCAACCAACCTGTGTGGCTCATATTCACTTTGGGTTGACGAGTTGCATGGTCATGGTGTAGGCCGAGCCTTTTTTGCCACTTCATCCGCCTCCGATCAAGCATAATGCCTTGCCCATAAGCATTCCCCACCCTGGAATATCTTAACCTACCCATTCCCCTATCTGGAATAACTGTACCTCCCTCAAAAGAAGTGATAAGCCGCAATATATTTGACTGTTGTAGGCTGCCGTCTCCCGCTTAAGGGCGAATTTCAAACGTTGTCCATCACAGAGACAAATGATCTGGCTCCAGCCGCGTCTATAGGAGTATCTGTCTGCTCACTTCTAGCTCCAGTGGAGACTGATGGAAAAATGGCCGCTAACAACCTGTGATCCTTGTTCCGGGTGCGCGTGTCACCATCGAGCCTTAATGACATCATAAAGCTGCTTCAAGTGCAAGACTTGCAGGCTTATATACAGTCTATCTATCTATCTATCTATCTATCTAATGTATGTTACTGCATAGATATATATCTAGCTATATAAATAGATAGCTATATATCAATATAGATATTTCTACAAATATCTAGCTTTACGTATAAATTTAAACTTCTATAGTTATGGTTTTGTAGGGCTGAAAACATACATACAAAATTTGTATTATTATCAGCATTATTCTTATAATTGCCATTGATGTTATTCCAGGGACAGGTAATAAACCGCATGAGGCTTTGACCAATTTTTACCATTTTAGGTAAAAAGCTGCATTGACTGCACTTCTGCATTTTGTGGGATATGGTAGGACTGCAAGCAAATCCTGAGACAAGATATATCAAAAACACTCCATACAGCATGCAATTTCATTTTCCAAGATAGAAACATTGGTCACGCTGAACATTGTTGAACGTTTTCGCTGCAATGCATCCTGAGACGCTTGGATCCAGGTTCTATCATTCATGCTGCGCCATTTCAACCAACCTGTGTGGCTCATATTCACTTTGGGTTGACGAGTTGCATGGTCATGGTGTAGGCCGAGCCTTTTTTGCCACTTCATCCGCCTCCGATCAAGCATAATGCCTTGCCCATAAGCATTCCCCACCCTGGAATATCTTAACCTACCCATTCCCCTATCTGGAATAACTGTACCTCCCTCAAAAGAAGTGATAAGCCGCAATATATTTGACTGTTGTAGGCTGCCGTCTCCCGCTTAAGGGCGAATTTCAAACGTTGTCCATCACAGAGACAAATGATCTGGCTCCAGCCGCGTCTATAGGAGTATCTGTCTGCTCACTTCTAGCTCCAGTGGAGACTGATGGAAAAATGGCCGCTAACAACCTGTGGTCCTTGTTCCGGGTGCGCGTGTCACCATCGAGCCTTAATGACATCATAAAGCTGCTTCAAGTGCAAGACTTGCAGGCTTATATACAGTCTATCTATCTATCTATCTATCTAATGTATGTTACTGCATAGATATATATCTAGCTATATAAATAGATAGTTATATATCAATATAGATATTTCTACAAATATCTAGCTTTACGTATAAATTTAAACTTGTATAGTTATGGTTTTGTAGGGCTGAAAACATACATACAAAATTTGTATTATTATCAGCATTATTCTTATAATTGCCATTGATGTTATTCCAGGGGCAGGTGATAAACCGCATGAGTCTTTGACCAATTTTTACCATTTTAGGTAAAAAGCTGCATTGACTGCACTTCTGCATTTTGTGGGATATGGTAGGACTGCAAGCAAATCCTGAGACAAGATATGTCAAAAACACTCCATACAGCATGCAATTTCGATTTCCAAGATAGAAACATTGGTCACGCTGAACATTGTTGAACGTTTTCACTGCAATGCATCCTGGGACGCTTGGATCCAGGTTCCATCATTCATGTTGCGCTATTTCAACCAACCTGTGTGGCTCATATTCACTTTGGGTTGACGATTGGCATGGTCATGGTGTAGGCCGAGCCTTTTTTGCCACTTCATCCGCCTCCGATCAAGCATAATGCCTTGCCCATAAGCATTCCCCTCCCTGGAATAACTTAACCTACCCATTCCCCTATCTGGAATAACTGTACCTACCACAAAAGAAGTGATAAGCAGCGATCAATTTGACTGTTGTAGGCTGCCGTATCCCGCTTAAGGGCGAATTTCAAACGTTGTCCATCACAGAGACAAATGATCTGGCTCCTGCCGCGTCTATAGGAGTATCTGTCTGCTCACTTCTAGCTCCAGTGGAGACTGATGGAAAAATGGCCGCTAACAACCTGTGATCCTTGTTCCGGGTGCGCGTGTCACCATCGAGCCTTAATGACATCATAAAGCTGCTTCAAGTGCAAGACTTGCAGGCTTATATACAGTCTATCTATCTATCTATCTATCTATCTATCTAATGTATGTTACTGCATAGATATATATCTAGCTATATAAATAGATAGCTATATATCAATATAGATATTTCTACAAATATCTAGCTTTACGTATAAATTTAAACTTCTATAGTTATGGTTTTGTAGGGCTGAAAACATACATACAAAATTTGTATTATTATCAGCATTATTCTTATAATTGCCATTGATGTTATTCCAGGGACAGGTAATAAACCGCATGAGGCTTTGACCAATTTTTACCATTTTAGGTAAAAAGCTGCATTGACTGCACTTCTGCATTTTGTGGGATATGGTAGGACTGCAAGCAAATCCTGAGACAAGATATATCAAAAACACTCCATACAGCATGCAATTTCATTTTCCAAGATAGAAACATTGGTCACGCTGAACATTGTTGAACGTTTTCGCTGCAATGCATCCTGAGACGCTTGGATCCAGGTTCTATCATTCATGCTGCGCCATTTCAACCAACCTGTGTGGCTCATATTCACTTTGGGTTGACGAGTTGCATGGTCATGGTGTAGGCCGAGCCTTTTTTGCCACTTCATCCGCCTCTGATCAAGCATAATGCCTTGCCCATAAGCATTCCCCACCCTGGAATATCTTAACCTACCCATTCCCCTATCTGGAATAACTGTACCTCCCTCAAAAGAAGTGATAAGCCGCAATATATTTGACTGTTGTAGGCTGCCGTCTCCCGCTTAAGGGCGAATTTCAAACGTTGTCCATCACAGAGACAAATGATCTGGCTCCAGCCGCGTCTATAGGAGTATCTGTCTGCTCACTTCTAGCTCCAGTGGAGACTGATGGAAAAATGGCCGCTAACAACCTGTGGTCCTTGTTCCGGGTGCGCGTGTCACCATCGAGCCTTAATGACATCATAAAGCTGCTTCAAGTGCAAGACTTACAGGCTTATATACAGTCTATCTATCTATCTATCTATCTATCTATCTATCTATCTAATGTATGTTACTGCATAGATATATATCTAGCTATATAAATAGATAGTTATATATCAATATAGATATTTCTACAAATATCTAGCTTTACGTATAAATTTAAACTTGTATAGTTATGGTTTTGTAGGGCTGAAAACATACATACAAAATTTGTATTATTATCAGCATTATTCTTATAATTGCCATTGATGTTATTCCAGGGGCAGGTATTAAACCGCATGAGGCTTTGACCAATTTTTACCATTTTAGGTAAAAAGCTGCATTGACTGCACTTCTGCATTTTGTGGGATATGGTAGGACTGCAAGCAAATCCTGAGACAAGATATATCAAAAACACTCCATACAGCATGCAATTTCATTTTCCAAGATAGAAACATTGGTCACGCTGAACATTGTTGAACGTTTTCGCTGCAATGCATCCTGAGACGCTTGGATCCAGGTTCTATCATTCATGCTGCGCCATTTCAACCAACCTGTGTGGCTCATATTCACTTTGGGTTGACGAGTTGCATGGTCATGGTGTAGGCCGAGCCTTTTTTGCCACTTCATCCGCCTCCGATCAAGCATAATGCCTTGCCCATAAGCATTCCCCACCCTGGAATATCTTAACCTACCCATTCCCCTATCTGGAATAACTGTACCTCCCTCAAAAGAAGTGATAAGCCGCAATATATTTGACTGTTGTAGGCTGCCGTCTCCCGCTTAAGGGCGAATTTCAAACGTTGTCCATCACAGAGACAAATGATCTGGCTCCAGCCGCGTCTATAGGAGTATCTGTCTGCTCACTTCTAGCTCCAGTGGAGACTGATGGAAAAATGGCCGCTAACAACCTGTGGTCCTTGTTCCGGGTGCGCGTGTCACCATCGAGCCTTAATGACATCATAAAGCTGCTTCAAGTGCAAGACTTACAGGCTTATATACAGTCTATCTATCTATCTATCTATCTATCTATCTATCTATCTATCTATCTAATGTATGTTACTGCATAGATATATATCTAGCTATATAAATAGATAGTTATATATCAATATAGATATTTCTACAAATATCTAGCTTTACGTATAAATTTAAACTTGTATAGTTATGGTTTTGTAGGGCTGAAAACATACATACAAAATTTGTATTATTATCAGCATTATTCTTATAATTGCCATTGATGTTATTCCAGGGGCAGGTATTAAACCGCATGAGTCTTTGACCAATTTTTACCATTTTAGGTAAAAAGCTGCATTGACTGTACTTCTGCATTTTGTGGGATATGGTAGGACTGCAAGCAAATCCTGAGACAAGATATGTCAAAAACACTCCATACAGCATGCAATTTCATTTTCCAAGATAGAAACATTGGTCACGCTGAACATTGTTGAACGTTTTCGCTGCAATGCATCCTGGGACGCTTGGATCCAGGTTCTATCATTCATGCTGCGCCATTTCAACCAACCTGTGTGGCTCATATTCACTTTGGGTTGACGAGTTGCATGGTCATGGTGTAGGCCGAGCCTTTTTTGCCACTTCATCCGCCTCCGATCAAGCATAATGCCTTGCCCATAAGCATTCCCCTCCCTGGAATAACTTAACTTACCCATTCCCCTATCTGGAATAACTGTACCTACCACAAAAGAAGTGATAAGCAGCGATCAATTTGACTGTTGTAGGCTGCCGTCTCCCGCTTAAGGGCGAATTTCAAACGTTGTCCATCACAGAGACAAATGATCTGGCTCCAGCAGCGTCTATAGGAGTATCTGTCTGCTCACTTCTAGCTCCAGTGGAGACTGATGGAAAAATGGCCGCTAACAACCTGTGATCCTTGTTCCGGGTGCGCGTGTCACCATCGAGCCTTAATGACATCATAAAGCTGCTTCAAGTGCAAGACTTGCAGGCTTATATACAGTCTATCTATCTATCTATCTATCTATCTATCTATCTATCTATCTATCTATCTATCTATCTAATGTATGTTACTGCATAGATATATATCTAGCTATATAAATAGATAGCTATATATCAATATAGATATTTCTACAAATATCTAGCTTTACGTATAAATTTAAACTTCTATAGTTATGGTTTTGTAGGGCTGAAAACATACATACAAAATTTGTATTATTATCAGCATTATTCTTATAATTGCCATTGATGTTATTCCAGGGACAGGTAATAAACCGCATGAGGCTTTGACCAATTTTTACCATTTTAGGTAAAAAGCTGCATTGACTGCACTTCTGCATTTTGTGGGATATGGTAGGACTGCAAGCAAATCCTGAGACAAGATATATCAAAAACACTCCATACAGCATGCAATTTCATTTTCCAAGATAGAAACATTGGTCACGCTGAACATTGTTGAACGTTTTCGCTGCAATGCATCCTGAGACGCTTGGATCCAGGTTCTATCATTCATGCTGCGCCATTTCAACCAACCTGTGTGGCTCATATTCACTTTGGGTTGACGAGTTGCATGGTCATGGTGTAGGCCGAGCCTTTTTTGCCACTTCATCCGCCTCCGATCAAGCATAATGCCTTGCCCATAAGCATTCCCCACCCTGGAATATCTTAACCTACCCATTCCCCTATCTGGAATAACTGTACCTCCCTCAAAAGAAGTGATAAGCCGCAATATATTTGACTGTTGTAGGCTGCCGTCTCCCGCTTAAGGGCGAATTTCAAACGTTGTCCATCACAGAGACAAATGATCTGGCTCCAGCCGCGTCTATAGGAGTATCTGTCTGCTCACTTCTAGCTCCAGTGGAGACTGATGGAAAAATGGCCGCTAACAACCTGTGGTCCTTGTTCCGGGTGCGCGTGTCACCATCGAGCCTTAATGACATCATAAAGCTGCTTCAAGTGCAAGACTTGCAGGCTTATATACAGTCTATCTATCTATCTATCTATCTATCTATCTATCTATCTATCTAATGTATGTTACTGCATAGATATATATCTAGCTATATAAATAGATAGTTATATATCAATATAGATATTTCTACAAATATCTAGCTTTACGTATAAATTTAAACTTCTCTAGTTATGGTTTTGTAGGGCTGAAAACATACATACAAAATTTGTATTATTATCAGCATTATTCTTATAATTGCCATTGATGTTATTCCAGGGGCAGGTAATAAACCGCATGAGTCTTTGACCAATTTTTACCATTTTAGGTAAAAAGCTGCATTGACTGCACTTCTGCATTTTGTGGGATATGGTAGGACTGCAAGCAAATCCTGAGACAAGATATGTCAAAAACACTCCATACAGCATGCAATTTCGATTTCCAAGATAGAAACATTGGTCACGCTGAACATTGTTGAACGTTTTCACTGCAATGCATCCTGGGACGCTTGGATCTAGGTTCCATCATTCATGTTGCGCTATTTCAACCAACCTGTGTGGCTCATATTCACTTTGGGTTGACGATTGGCATGGTCATGGTGTAGGCCGAGCCTTTTTTGCCACTTCATCCGCCTCCGATCAAGCATAATGCCTTGCCCATAAGCATTCCCCTCCCTGGAATAACTTAACCTACCCATTCCCCTATCTGGAATAACTGTACCTACCACAAAAGAAGTGATAAGCAGCGATCAATTTGACTGTTGTAGGCTGCCGTATCCCGCTTAAGGGCGAATTTCAAACGTTGTCCATCACAGAGACAAATGATCTGGCTCCAGCCGCGTCTATAGGAGTATCTGTCTGCTCACTTCTAGCTCCAGTGGAGACTGATGGAAAAATGGCCGCTAACAACCTGTGATCCTTGTTCCGGGTGCGCGTGTCACCATCGAGCCTTAATGACATCATAAAGCTGCTTCAAGTGCAAGACTTGCAGGCTTATATACAGTCTATCTATCTATCTATCTATCTATCTATCTAATGTATGTTACTGCATAGATATATATCTAGCTATATAAATAGATAGCTATATATCAATATAGATATTTCTACAAATATCTAGCTTTACGTATAAATTTAAACTTCTATAGTTATGGTTTTGTAGGGCTGAAAACATACATACAAAATTTGTATTATTATCAGCATTATTCTTATAATTGCCATTGATGTTATTCCAGGGACAGGTAATAAACCGCATGAGGCTTTGACCAATTTTTACCATTTTAGGTAAAAAGCTGCATTGACTGCACTTCTGCATTTTGTGGGATATGGTAGGACTGCAAGCAAATCCTGAGACAAGATATATCAAAAACACTCCATACAGCATGCAATTTCATTTTCCAAGATAGAAACATTGGTCACGCTGAACATTGTTGAACGTTTTCGCTGCAATGCATCCTGAGACGCTTGGATCCAGGTTCTATCATTCATGCTGCGCCATTTCAACCAACCTGTGTGGCTCATATTCACTTTGGGTTGACGAGTTGCATGGTCATGGTGTAGGCCGAGCCTTTTTTGCCACTTCATCCGCCTCTGATCAAGCATAATGCCTTGCCCATAAGCATTCCCCACCCTGGAATATCTTAACCTACCCATTCCCCTATCTGGAATAACTGTACCTCCCTCAAAAGAAGTGATAAGCCGCAATATATTTGACTGTTGTAGGCTGCCGTCTCCCGCTTAAGGGCGAATTTCAAACGTTGTCCATCACAGAGACAAATGATCTGGCTCCAGCCGCGTCTATAGGAGTATCTGTCTGCTCACTTCTAGCTCCAGTGGAGACTGATGGAAAAATGGCCGCTAACAACCTGTGGTCCTTGTTCCGGGTGCGCGTGTCACCATCGAGCCTTAATGACATCATAAAGCTGCTTCAAGTGCAAGACTTACAGGCTTATATACAGTCTATCTATCTATCTATCTATCTATCTATCTATCTATCTATCTATCTATCTATCTATCTATCTAATGTATGTTACTGCATAGATATATATCTAGCTATATAAATAGATAGTTATATATCAATATAGATATTTCTACAAATATCTAGCTTTACGTATAAATTTAAACTTGTATAGTTATGGTTTTGTAGGGCTGAAAACATACATACAAAATTTGTATTATTATCAGCATTATTCTTATAATTGCCATTGATGTTATTCCAGGGGCAGGTATTAAACCGCATGAGTCTTTGACCAATTTTTACCATTTTAGGTAAAAAGCTGCATTGACTGTACTTCTGCATTTTGTGGGATATGGTAGGACTGCAAGCAAATCCTGAGACAAGATATGTCAAAAACACTCCATACAGCATGCAATTTCATTTTCCAAGATAGAAACATTGGTCACGCTGAACATTGTTGAACGTTTTCGCTGCAATGCATCCTGGGACGCTTGGATCCAGGTTCTATCATTCATGCTGCGCCATTTCAACCAACCTGTGTGGCTCATATTCACTTTGGGTTGACGAGTTGCATGGTCATGGTGTAGGCCGAGCCTTTTTTGCCACTTCATCCGCCTCCGATCAAGCATAATGCCTTGCCCATAAGCATTCCCCACCCTGGAATATCTTAACCTACCCATTCCCCTATCTGGAATAACTGTACCTCCCTCAAAAGAAGTGATAAGCCGCAATATATTTGACTGTTGTAGGCTGCCGTCTCCCGCTTAAGGGCGAATTTCAAACGTTGTCCATCACAGAGACAAATGATCTGGCTCCAGCCGCGTCTATAGGAGTATCTGTCTGCTCACTTCTAGCTCCAGTGGAGACTGATGGAAAAATGGCCGCTAACAACCTGTGGTCCTTGTTCCGGGTGCGCGTGTCACCATCGAGCCTTAATGACATCATAAAGCTGCTTCAAGTGCAAGACTTACAGGCTTATATACAGTCTATCTATCTATCTATCTATCTATCTATCTATCTATCTAATGTATGTTACTGCATAGATATATATCTAGCTATATAAATAGATAGTTATATATCAATATAGATATTTCTACAAATATCTAGCTTTACGTATAAATTTAAACTTGTATAGTTATGGTTTTGTAGGGCTGAAAACATACATACAAAATTTGTATTATTATCAGCATTATTCTTATAATTGCCATTGATGTTATTCCAGGGGCAGGTATTAAACCGCATGAGTCTTTGACCAATTTTTACCATTTTAGGTAAAAAGCTGCATTGACTGTACTTCTGCATTTTGTGGGATATGGTAGGACTGCAAGCAAATCCTGAGACAAGATATGTCAAAAACACTCCATACAGCATGCAATTTCATTTTCCAAGATAGAAACATTGGTCACGCTGAACATTGTTGAACGTTTTCGCTGCAATGCATCCTGGGACGCTTGGATCCAGGTTCTATCATTCATGCTGCGCCATTTCAACCAACCTGTGTGGCTCATATTCACTTTGGGTTGACGAGTTGCATGGTCATGGTGTAGGCCGAGCCTTTTTTGCCACTTCATCCGCCTCCGATCAAGCATAATGCCTTGCCCATAAGCATTCCCCTCCCTGGAATAACTTAACTTACCCATTCCCCTATCTGGAATAACTGTACCTACCACAAAAGAAGTGATAAGCAGCGATCAATTTGACTGTTGTAGGCTGCCGTCTCCCGCTTAAGGGCGAATTTCAAACGTTGTCCATCACAGAGACAAATGATCTGGCTCCAGCAGCGTCTATAGGAGTATCTGTCTGCTCACTTCTAGCTCCAGTGGAGACTGATGGAAAAATGGCCGCTAACAACCTGTGATCCTTGTTCCGGGTGCGCGTGTCACCATCGAGCCTTAATGACATCATAAAGCTGCTTCAAGTGCAAGACTTGCAGGCTTATATACAGTCTATCTATCTATCTATCTATCTAATGTATGTTACTGCATAGATATATATCTAGCTATATAAATAGATAGTTATATATCAATATAGATATTTCTACAAATATCTAGCTTTACGTATAAATTTAAACTTGTATAGTTATGGTTTTGTAGGGCTGAAAACATACATACAAAATTTGTATTATTATCAGCATTATTCTTATAATTGCCATTGATGTTATTCCAGGGGCAGGTAATAAACCGCATGAGTCTTTGACCAATTTTTACCATTTTAGGTAAAAAGCTGCATTGACTGCACTTCTGCATTTTGTGGGATATGGTAGGACTGCAAGCAAATCCTGAGACAAGATATGTCAAAAACACTCCATACAGCATGCAATTTCGATTTCCAAGATAGAAACATTGGTCACGCTGAACATTGTTGAACGTTTTCACTGCAATGCATCCTGGGACGCTTGGATCCAGGTTCCATCATTCATGTTGCGCTATTTCAACCAACCTGTGTGGCTCATATTCACTTTGGGTTGACGATTGGCATGGTCATGGTGTAGGCCGAGCCTTTTTTGCCACTTCATCCGCCTCCGATCAAGCATAATGCCTTGCCCATAAGCATTCCCCTCCCTGGAATAACTTAACCTACCCATTCCCCTATCTGGAATAACTGTACCTACCACAAAAGAAGTGATAAGCAGCGATCAATTTGACTGTTGTAGGCTGCCGTATCCCGCTTAAGGGCGAATTTCAAACGTTGTCCATCACAGAGACAAATGATCTGGCTCCAGCCGCGTCTATAGGAGTATCTGTCTGCTCACTTCTAGCTCCAGTGGAGACTGATGGAAAAATGGCCGCTAACAACCTGTGATCCTTGTTCCGGGTGCGCGTGTCACCATCGAGCCTTAATGACATCATAAAGCTGCTTCAAGTGCAAGACTTGCAGGCTTATATACAGTCTATCTATCTATCTATCTATCTATCTATCTATCTATCTATCTATCTAATGTATGTTACTGCATAGATATATATCTAGCTATATAAATAGATAGCTATATATCAATATAGATATTTCTACAAATATCTAGCTTTACGTATAAATTTAAACTTCTATAGTTATGGTTTTGTAGGGCTGAAAACATACATACAAAATTTGTATTATTATCAGCATTATTCTTATAATTGCCATTGATGTTATTCCAGGGACAGGTAATAAACCGCATGAGGCTTTGACCAATTTTTACCATTTTAGGTAAAAAGCTGCATTGACTGCACTTCTGCATTTTGTGGGATATGGTAGGACTGCAAGCAAATCCTGAGACAAGATATATCAAAAACACTCCATACAGCATGCAATTTCATTTTCCAAGATAGAAACATTGGTCACGCTGAACATTGTTGAACGTTTTCGCTGCAATGCATCCTGAGACGCTTGGATCCAGGTTCTATCATTCATGCTGCGCCATTTCAACCAACCTGTGTGGCTCATATTCACTTTGGGTTGACGAGTTGCATGGTCATGGTGTAGGCCGAGCCTTTTTTGCCACTTCATCCGCCTCTGATCAAGCATAATGCCTTGCCCATAAGCATTCCCCACCCTGGAATATCTTAACCTACCCATTCCCCTATCTGGAATAACTGTACCTCCCTCAAAAGAAGTGATAAGCCGCAATATATTTGACTGTTGTAGGCTGCCGTCTCCCGCTTAAGGGCGAATTTCAAACGTTGTCCATCACAGAGACAAATGATCTGGCTCCAGCCGCGTCTATAGGAGTATCTGTCTGCTCACTTCTAGCTCCAGTGGAGACTGATGGAAAAATGGCCGCTAACAACCTGTGGTCCTTGTTCCGGGTGCGCGTGTCACCATCGAGCCTTAATGACATCATAAAGCTGCTTCAAGTGCAAGACTTACAGGCTTATATACAGTCTATCTATCTATCTATCTATCTATCTATCTATCTATCTATCTATCTATCTATCTATCTAATGTATGTTACTGCATAGATATATATCTAGCTATATAAATAGATAGTTATATATCAATATAGATATTTCTACAAATATCTAGCTTTACGTATAAATTTAAACTTGTATAGTTATGGTTTTGTAGGGCTGAAAACATACATACAAAATTTGTATTATTATCAGCATTATTCTTATAATTGCCATTGATGTTATTCCAGGGGCAGGTATTAAACCGCATGAGTCTTTGACCAATTTTTACCATTTTAGGTAAAAAGCTGCATTGACTGTACTTCTGCATTTTGTGGGATATGGTAGGACTGCAAGCAAATCCTGAGACAAGATATGTCAAAAACACTCCATACAGCATGCAATTTCATTTTCCAAGATAGAAACATTGGTCACGCTGAACATTGTTGAACGTTTTCGCTGCAATGCATCCTGGGACGCTTGGATCCAGGTTCTATCATTCATGCTGCGCCATTTCAACCAACCTGTGTGGCTCATATTCACTTTGGGTTGACGAGTTGCATGGTCATGGTGTAGGCCGAGCCTTTTTTGCCACTTCATCCGCCTCCGATCAAGCATAATGCCTTGCCCATAAGCATTCCCCTCCCTGGAATAACTTAACTTACCCATTCCCCTATCTGGAATAACTGTACCTACCACAAAAGAAGTGATAAGCAGCGATCAATTTGACTGTTGTAGGCTGCCGTCTCCCGCTTAAGGGCGAATTTCAAACGTTGTCCATCACAGAGACAAATGATCTGGCTCCAGCAGCGTCTATAGGAGTATCTGTCTGCTCACTTCTAGCTCCAGTGGAGACTGATGGAAAAATGGCCGCTAACAACCTGTGATCCTTGTTCCGGGTGCGCGTGTCACCATCGAGCCTTAATGACATCATAAAGCTGCTTCAAGTGCAAGACTTGCAGGCTTATATACAGTCTATCTATCTATCTATCTATCTAATGTATGTTACTGCATAGATATATATCTAGCTATATAAATAGATAGTTATATATCAATATAGATATTTCTACAAATATCTAGCTTTACGTATAAATTTAAACTTGTATAGTTATGGTTTTGTAGGGCTGAAAACATACATACAAAATTTGTATTATTATCAGCATTATTCTTATAATTGCCATTGATGTTATTCCAGGGGCAGGTAATAAACCGCATGAGTCTTTGACCAATTTTTACCATTTTAGGTAAAAAGCTGCATTGACTGCACTTCTGCATTTTGTGGGATATGGTAGGACTGCAAGCAAATCCTGAGACAAGATATGTCAAAAACACTCCATACAGCATGCAATTTCGATTTCCAAGATAGAAACATTGGTCACGCTGAACATTGTTGAACGTTTTCACTGCAATGCATCCTGGGACGCTTGGATCCAGGTTCCATCATTCATGTTGCGCTATTTCAACCAACCTGTGTGGCTCATATTCACTTTGGGTTGACGATTGGCATGGTCATGGTGTAGGCCGAGCCTTTTTTGCCACTTCATCCGCCTCCGATCAAGCATAATGCCTTGCCCATAAGCATTCCCCTCCCTGGAATAACTTAACCTACCCATTCCCCTATCTGGAATAACTGTACCTACCACAAAAGAAGTGATAAGCAGCGATCAATTTGACTGTTGTAGGCTGCCGTATCCCGCTTAAGGGCGAATTTCAAACGTTGTCCATCACAGAGACAAATGATCTGGCTCCAGCCGCGTCTATAGGAGTATCTGTCTGCTCACTTCTAGCTCCAGTGGAGACTGATGGAAAAATGGCCGCTAACAACCTGTGATCCTTGTTCCGGGTGCGCGTGTCACCATCGAGCCTTAATGACATCATAAAGCTGCTTCAAGTGCAAGACTTGCAGGCTTATATACAGTCTATCTATCTATCTATCTATCTATCTATCTATCTAATGTATGTTACTGCATAGATATATATCTAGCTATATAAATAGATAGCTATATATCAATATAGATATTTCTACAAATATCTAGCTTTACGTATAAATTTAAACTTCTATAGTTATGGTTTTGTAGGGCTGAAAACATACATACAAAATTTGTATTATTATCAGCATTATTCTTATAATTGCCATTGATGTTATTCCAGGGACAGGTAATAAACCGCATGAGGCTTTGACCAATTTTTACCATTTTAGGTAAAAAGCTGCATTGACTGCACTTCTGCATTTTGTGGGATATGGTAGGACTGCAAGCAAATCCTGAGACAAGATATATCAAAAACACTCCATACAGCATGCAATTTCATTTTCCAAGATAGAAACATTGGTCACGCTGAACATTGTTGAACGTTTTCGCTGCAATGCATCCTGAGACGCTTGGATCCAGGTTCTATCATTCATGCTGCGCCATTTCAACCAACCTGTGTGGCTCATATTCACTTTGGGTTGACGAGTTGCATGGTCATGGTGTAGGCCGAGCCTTTTTTGCCACTTCATCCGCCTCTGATCAAGCATAATGCCTTGCCCATAAGCATTCCCCACCCTGGAATATCTTAACCTACCCATTCCCCTATCTGGAATAACTGTACCTCCCTCAAAAGAAGTGATAAGCCGCAATATATTTGACTGTTGTAGGCTGCCGTCTCCCGCTTAAGGGCGAATTTCAAACGTTGTCCATCACAGAGACAAATGATCTGGCTCCAGCCGCGTCTATAGGAGTATCTGTCTGCTCACTTCTAGCTCCAGTGGAGACTGATGGAAAAATGGCCGCTAACAACCTGTGGTCCTTGTTCCGGGTGCGCGTGTCACCATCGAGCCTTAATGACATCATAAAGCTGCTTCAAGTGCAAGACTTACAGGCTTATATACAGTCTATCTATCTATCTATCTATCTATCTATCTATCTATCTATCTATCTATCTAATGTATGTTACTGCATAGATATATATCTAGCTATATAAATAGATAGTTATATATCAATATAGATATTTCTACAAATATCTAGCTTTACGTATAAATTTAAACTTGTATAGTTATGGTTTTGTAGGGCTGAAAACATACATACAAAATTTGTATTATTATCAGCATTATTCTTATAATTGCCATTGATGTTATTCCAGGGGCAGGTATTAAACCGCATGAGTCTTTGACCAATTTTTACCATTTTAGGTAAAAAGCTGCATTGACTGTACTTCTGCATTTTGTGGGATATGGTAGGACTGCAAGCAAATCCTGAGACAAGATATGTCAAAAACACTCCATACAGCATGCAATTTCATTTTCCAAGATAGAAACATTGGTCACGCTGAACATTGTTGAACGTTTTCGCTGCAATGCATCCTGGGACGCTTGGATCCAGGTTCTATCATTCATGCTGCGCCACTTCAACCAACCTGTGTGGCTCATATTCACTTTGGGTTGACGAGTTGCATGGTCATGGTGTAGGCCGAGCCTTTTTTGCCACTTCATCCGCCTCCGATCAAGCATAATGCCTTGCCCATAAGCATTCCCCTCCCTGGAATAACTTAACTTACCCATTCCCCTATCTGGAATAACTGTACCTACCACAAAAGAAGTGATAAGCAGCGATCAATTTGACTGTTGTAGGCTGCCGTCTCCCGCTTAAGGGCAAATTTCAAACGTTGTCCATCACAGAGACAAATGATCTGGTTCCAGCAGCGTCTATAGGAGTATCTGTCTGCTCACTTCTAGCTCCAGTGGAGACTGATGGAAAAATGGCCGCTAACAACCTGTGGTCCTTGTTCCGGGTGCGCGTGTCACCATCGAGCCTTAATGACATCATAAAGCTGCTTCAAGTGCAAGACTTGCAGGCTTATATACAGTCTATCTATCTATCTATCTATCTATCTATCTATCTATCTATCTATCTAATGTATGTTACTGCATAGATATATATCTAGCTATATAAATAGATAGTTATATATCAATATAGATATTTCTACAAATATCTAGCTTTACGTATAAATTTAAACTTGTATAGTTATGGTTTTGTAGGGCTGAAAACATACATACAAAATTTGTATTATTATCAGCATTATTCTTATAATTGCCATTGATGTTATTCCAGGGGCAGGTATTAAACCGCATGAGTCTTTGACCAATTTTTACCATTTTAGGTAAAAAGCTGCATTGACTGTACTTCTGCATTTTGTGGGATATGGTAGGACTGCAAGCAAATCCTGAGACAAGATATGTCAAAAACACTCCATACAGCATGCAATTTCATTTTCCAAGATAGAAACATTGGTCACGCTGAACATTGTTGAACGTTTTCGCTGCAATGCATCCTGGGACGCTTGGATCCAGGTTCTATCATTCATGCTGCGCCATTTCAACCAACCTGTGTGGCTCATATTCACTTTGGGTTGACGAGTTGCATGGTCATGGTGTAGGCCGAGCCTTTTTTGCCACTTCATCCGCCTCCGATCAAGCATAATGCCTTGCCCATAAGCATTCCCCTCCCTGGAATAACTTAACTTACCCATTCCCCTATCTGGAATAACTGTACCTACCACAAAAGAAGTGATAAGCAGCGATCAATTTGACTGTTGTAGGCTGCCGTCTCCCGCTTAAGGGCGAATTTCAAACGTTGTCCATCACAGAGACAAATGATCTGGCTCCAGCAGCGTCTATAGGAGTATCTGTCTGCTCACTTCTAGCTCCAGTGGAGACTGATGGAAAAATGGCCGCTAACAACCTGTGATCCTTGTTCCGGGTGCGCGTGTCACCATCGAGCCTTAATGACATCATAAAGCTGCTTCAAGTGCAAGACTTGCAGGCTTATATACAGTCTATCTATCTATCTATCTATCTATCTAATGTATGTTACTGCATAGATATATATCTAGCTATATAAATAGATAGCTATATATCAATATAGATATTTCTACAAATATCTAGCTTTACGTATAAATTTAAACTTCTATAGTTATGGTTTTGTAGGGCTGAAAACATACATACAAAATTTGTATTATTATCAGCATTATTCTTATAATTGCCATTGATGTTATTCCAGGGACAGGTAATAAACCGCATGAGGCTTTGACCAATTTTTACCATTTTAGGTAAAAAGCTGCATTGACTGCACTTCTGCATTTTGTGGGATATGGTAGGACTGCAAGCAAATCCTGAGACAAGATATATCAAAAACACTCCATACAGCATGCAATTTCATTTTCCAAGATAGAAACATTGGTCACGCTGAACATTGTTGAACGTTTTCGCTGCAATGCATCCTGAGACGCTTGGATCCAGGTTCTATCATTCATGCTGCGCCATTTCAACCAACCTGTGTGGCTCATATTCACTTTGGGTTGACGAGTTGCATGGTCATGGTGTAGGCCGAGCCTTTTTTGCCACTTCATCCGCCTCCGATCAAGCATAATGCCTTGCCCATAAGCATTCCCCACCCTGGAATATCTTAACCTACCCATTCCCCTATCTGGAATAACTGTACCTCCCTCAAAAGAAGTGATAAGCCGCAATATATTTGACTGTTGTAGGCTGCCGTCTCCCGCTTAAGGGCGAATTTCAAACGTTGTCCATCACAGAGACAAATGATCTGGCTCCAGCCGCGTCTATAGGAGTATCTGTCTGCTCACTTCTAGCTCCAGTGGAGACTGATGGAAAAATGGCCGCTAACAACCTGTGGTCCTTGTTCCGGGTGCGCGTGTCACCATCGAGCCTTAATGACATCATAAAGCTGCTTCAAGTGCAAGACTTGCAGGCTTATATACAGTCTATCTATCTATCTATCTATCTAATGTATGTTACTGCATAGATATATATCTAGCTATATAAATAGATAGTTATATATCAATATAGATATTTCTACAAATATCTAGCTTTACGTATAAATTTAAACTTGTATAGTTATGGTTTTGTAGGGCTGAAAACATACATACAAAATTTGTATTATTATCAGCATTATTCTTATAATTGCCATTGATGTTATTCCAGGGGCAGGTGATAAACCGCATGAGTCTTTGACCAATTTTTACCATTTTAGGTAAAAAGCTGCATTGACTGCACTTCTGCATTTTGTGGGATATGGTAGGACTGCAAGCAAATCCTGAGACAAGATATGTCAAAAACACTCCATACAGCATGCAATTTCGATTTCCAAGATAGAAACATTGGTCACGCTGAACATTGTTGAACGTTTTCACTGCAATGCATCCTGGGACGCTTGGATCCAGGTTCCATCATTCATGTTGCGCTATTTCAACCAACCTGTGTGGCTCATATTCACTTTGGGTTGACGATTGGCATGGTCATGGTGTAGGCCGAGCCTTTTTTGCCACTTCATCCGCCTCCGATCAAGCATAATGCCTTGCCCATAAGCATTCCCCTCCCTGGAATAACTTAACCTACCCATTCCCCTATCTGGAATAACTGTACCTACCACAAAAGAAGTGATAAGCAGCGATCAATTTGACTGTTGTAGGCTGCCGTATCCCGCTTAAGGGCGAATTTCAAACGTTGTCCATCACAGAGACAAATGATCTGGCTCCTGCCGCGTCTATAGGAGTATCTGTCTGCTCACTTCTAGCTCCAGTGGAGACTGATGGAAAAATGGCCGCTAACAACCTGTGATCCTTGTTCCGGGTGCGCGTGTCACCATCGAGCCTTAATGACATCATAAAGCTGCTTCAAGTGCAAGACTTGCAGGCTTATATACAGTCTATCTATCTATCTATCTATCTATCTATCTAATGTATGTTACTGCATAGATATATATCTAGCTATATAAATAGATAGCTATATATCAATATAGATATTTCTACAAATATCTAGCTTTACGTATAAATTTAAACTTCTATAGTTATGGTTTTGTAGGGCTGAAAACATACATACAAAATTTGTATTATTATCAGCATTATTCTTATAATTGCCATTGATGTTATTCCAGGGACAGGTAATAAACCGCATGAGGCTTTGACCAATTTTTACCATTTTAGGTAAAAAGCTGCATTGACTGCACTTCTGCATTTTGTGGGATATGGTAGGACTGCAAGCAAATCCTGAGACAAGATATATCAAAAACACTCCATACAGCATGCAATTTCATTTTCCAAGATAGAAACATTGGTCACGCTGAACATTGTTGAACGTTTTCGCTGCAATGCATCCTGAGACGCTTGGATCCAGGTTCTATCATTCATGCTGCGCCATTTCAACCAACCTGTGTGGCTCATATTCACTTTGGGTTGACGAGTTGCATGGTCATGGTGTAGGCCGAGCCTTTTTTGCCACTTCATCCGCCTCTGATCAAGCATAATGCCTTGCCCATAAGCATTCCCCACCCTGGAATATCTTAACCTACCCATTCCCCTATCTGGAATAACTGTACCTCCCTCAAAAGAAGTGATAAGCCGCAATATATTTGACTGTTGTAGGCTGCCGTCTCCCGCTTAAGGGCGAATTTCAAACGTTGTCCATCACAGAGACAAATGATCTGGCTCCAGCCGCGTCTATAGGAGTATCTGTCTGCTCACTTCTAGCTCCAGTGGAGACTGATGGAAAAATGGCCGCTAACAACCTGTGGTCCTTGTTCCGGGTGCGCGTGTCACCATCGAGCCTTAATGACATCATAAAGCTGCTTCAAGTGCAAGACTTACAGGCTTATATACAGTCTATCTATCTATCTATCTATCTATCTATCTATCTATCTAATGTATGTTACTGCATAGATATATATCTAGCTATATAAATAGATAGTTATATATCAATATAGATATTTCTACAAATATCTAGCTTTACGTATAAATTTAAACTTGTATAGTTATGGTTTTGTAGGGCTGAAAACATACATACAAAATTTGTATTATTATCAGCATTATTCTTATAATTGCCATTGATGTTATTCCAGGGGCAGGTATTAAACCGCATGAGGCTTTGACCAATTTTTACCATTTTAGGTAAAAAGCTGCATTGACTGCACTTCTGCATTTTGTGGGATATGGTAGGACTGCAAGCAAATCCTGAGACAAGATATATCAAAAACACTCCATACAGCATGCAATTTCATTTTCCAAGATAGAAACATTGGTCACGCTGAACATTGTTGAACGTTTTCGCTGCAATGCATCCTGAGACGCTTGGATCCAGGTTCTATCATTCATGCTGCGCCATTTCAACCAACCTGTGTGGCTCATATTCACTTTGGGTTGACGAGTTGCATGGTCATGGTGTAGGCCGAGCCTTTTTTGCCACTTCATCCGCCTCCGATCAAGCATAATGCCTTGCCCATAAGCATTCCCCACCCTGGAATATCTTAACCTACCCATTCCCCTATCTGGAATAACTGTACCTCCCTCAAAAGAAGTGATAAGCCGCAATATATTTGACTGTTGTAGGCTGCCGTCTCCCGCTTAAGGGCGAATTTCAAACGTTGTCCATCACAGAGACAAATGATCTGGCTCCAGCCGCGTCTATAGGAGTATCTGTCTGCTCACTTCTAGCTCCAGTGGAGACTGATGGAAAAATGGCCGCTAACAACCTGTGGTCCTTGTTCCGGGTGCGCGTGTCACCATCGAGCCTTAATGACATCATAAAGCTGCTTCAAGTGCAAGACTTACAGGCTTATATACAGTCTATCTATCTATCTATCTATCTATCTATCTATCTATCTATCTAATGTATGTTACTGCATAGATATATATCTAGCTATATAAATAGATAGTTATATATCAATATAGATATTTCTACAAATATCTAGCTTTACGTATAAATTTAAACTTGTATAGTTATGGTTTTGTAGGGCTGAAAACATACATACAAAATTTGTATTATTATCAGCATTATTCTTATAATTGCCATTGATGTTATTCCAGGGGCAGGTATTAAACCGCATGAGTCTTTGACCAATTTTTACCATTTTAGGTAAAAAGCTGCATTGACTGTACTTCTGCATTTTGTGGGATATGGTAGGACTGCAAGCAAATCCTGAGACAAGATATGTCAAAAACACTCCATACAGCATGCAATTTCATTTTCCAAGATAGAAACATTGGTCACGCTGAACATTGTTGAACGTTTTCGCTGCAATGCATCCTGGGACGCTTGGATCCAGGTTCTATCATTCATGCTGCGCCATTTCAACCAACCTGTGTGGCTCATATTCACTTTGGGTTGACGAGTTGCATGGTCATGGTGTAGGCCGAGCCTTTTTTGCCACTTCATCCGCCTCCGATCAAGCATAATGCCTTGCCCATAAGCATTCCCCTCCCTGGAATAACTTAACTTACCCATTCCCCTATCTGGAATAACTGTACCTACCACAAAAGAAGTGATAAGCAGCGATCAATTTGACTGTTGTAGGCTGCCGTCTCCCGCTTAAGGGCGAATTTCAAACGTTGTCCATCACAGAGACAAATGATCTGGCTCCAGCAGCGTCTATAGGAGTATCTGTCTGCTCACTTCTAGCTCCAGTGGAGACTGATGGAAAAATGGCCGCTAACAACCTGTGATCCTTGTTCCGGGTGCGCGTGTCACCATCGAGCCTTAATGACATCATAAAGCTGCTTCAAGTGCAAGACTTGCAGGCTTATATACAGTCTATCTATCTATCTATCTATCTATCTATCTATCTATCTATCTATCTAATGTATGTTACTGCATAGATATATATCTAGCTATATAAATAGATAGCTATATATCAATATAGATATTTCTACAAATATCTAGCTTTACGTATAAATTTAAACTTCTATAGTTATGGTTTTGTAGGGCTGAAAACATACATACAAAATTTGTATTATTATCAGCATTATTCTTATAATTGCCATTGATGTTATTCCAGGGACAGGTAATAAACCGCATGAGGCTTTGACCAATTTTTACCATTTTAGGTAAAAAGCTGCATTGACTGCACTTCTGCATTTTGTGGGATATGGTAGGACTGCAAGCAAATCCTGAGACAAGATATATCAAAAACACTCCATACAGCATGCAATTTCATTTTCCAAGATAGAAACATTGGTCACGCTGAACATTGTTGAACGTTTTCGCTGCAATGCATCCTGAGACGCTTGGATCCAGGTTCTATCATTCATGCTGCGCCATTTCAACCAACCTGTGTGGCTCATATTCACTTTGGGTTGACGAGTTGCATGGTCATGGTGTAGGCCGAGCCTTTTTTGCCACTTCATCCGCCTCCGATCAAGCATAATGCCTTGCCCATAAGCATTCCCCACCCTGGAATATCTTAACCTACCCATTCCCCTATCTGGAATAACTGTACCTCCCTCAAAAGAAGTGATAAGCCGCAATATATTTGACTGTTGTAGGCTGCCGTCTCCCGCTTAAGGGCGAATTTCAAACGTTGTCCATCACAGAGACAAATGATCTGGCTCCAGCCGCGTCTATAGGAGTATCTGTCTGCTCACTTCTAGCTCCAGTGGAGACTGATGGAAAAATGGCCGCTAACAACCTGTGGTCCTTGTTCCGGGTGCGCGTGTCACCATCGAGCCTTAATGACATCATAAAGCTGCTTCAAGTGCAAGACTTGCAGGCTTATATACAGTCTATCTATCTATCTATCTATCTATCTATCTATCTATCTAATGTATGTTACTGCATAGATATATATCTAGCTATATAAATAGATAGTTATATATCAATATAGATATTTCTACAAATATCTAGCTTTACGTATAAATTTAAACTTCTCTAGTTATGGTTTTGTAGGGCTGAAAACATACATACAAAATTTGTATTATTATCAGCATTATTCTTATAATTGCCATTGATGTTATTCCAGGGGCAGGTAATAAACCGCATGAGTCTTTGACCAATTTTTACCATTTTAGGTAAAAAGCTGCATTGACTGCACTTCTGCATTTTGTGGGATATGGTAGGACTGCAAGCAAATCCTGAGACAAGATATGTCAAAAACACTCCATACAGCATGCAATTTCGATTTCCAAGATAGAAACATTGGTCACGCTGAACATTGTTGAACGTTTTCACTGCAATGCATCCTGGGACGCTTGGATCTAGGTTCCATCATTCATGTTGCGCTATTTCAACCAACCTGTGTGGCTCATATTCACTTTGGGTTGACGATTGGCATGGTCATGGTGTAGGCCGAGCCTTTTTTGCCACTTCATCCGCCTCCGATCAAGCATAATGCCTTGCCCATAAGCATTCCCCTCCCTGGAATAACTTAACCTACCCATTCCCCTATCTGGAATAACTGTACCTACCACAAAAGAAGTGATAAGCAGCGATCAATTTGACTGTTGTAGGCTGCCGTATCCCGCTTAAGGGCGAATTTCAAACGTTGTCCATCACAGAGACAAATGATCTGGCTCCAGCCGCGTCTATAGGAGTATCTGTCTGCTCACTTCTAGCTCCAGTGGAGACTGATGGAAAAATGGCCGCTAACAACCTGTGATCCTTGTTCCGGGTGCGCGTGTCACCATCGAGCCTTAATGACATCATAAAGCTGCTTCAAGTGCAAGACTTGCAGGCTTATATACAGTCTATCTATCTATCTATCTATCTATCTATCTAATGTATGTTACTGCATAGATATATATCTAGCTATATAAATAGATAGCTATATATCAATATAGATATTTCTACAAATATCTAGCTTTACGTATAAATTTAAACTTCTATAGTTATGGTTTTGTAGGGCTGAAAACATACATACAAAATTTGTATTATTATCAGCATTATTCTTATAATTGCCATTGATGTTATTCCAGGGACAGGTAATAAACCGCATGAGGCTTTGACCAATTTTTACCATTTTAGGTAAAAAGCTGCATTGACTGCACTTCTGCATTTTGTGGGATATGGTAGGACTGCAAGCAAATCCTGAGACAAGATATATCAAAAACACTCCATACAGCATGCAATTTCATTTTCCAAGATAGAAACATTGGTCACGCTGAACATTGTTGAACGTTTTCGCTGCAATGCATCCTGAGACGCTTGGATCCAGGTTCTATCATTCATGCTGCGCCATTTCAACCAACCTGTGTGGCTCATATTCACTTTGGGTTGACGAGTTGCATGGTCATGGTGTAGGCCGAGCCTTTTTTGCCACTTCATCCGCCTCTGATCAAGCATAATGCCTTGCCCATAAGCATTCCCCACCCTGGAATATCTTAACCTACCCATTCCCCTATCTGGAATAACTGTACCTCCCTCAAAAGAAGTGATAAGCCGCAATATATTTGACTGTTGTAGGCTGCCGTCTCCCGCTTAAGGGCGAATTTCAAACGTTGTCCATCACAGAGACAAATGATCTGGCTCCAGCCGCGTCTATAGGAGTATCTGTCTGCTCACTTCTAGCTCCAGTGGAGACTGATGGAAAAATGGCCGCTAACAACCTGTGGTCCTTGTTCCGGGTGCGCGTGTCACCATCGAGCCTTAATGACATCATAAAGCTGCTTCAAGTGCAAGACTTACAGGCTTATATACAGTCTATCTATCTATCTATCTATCTATCTATCTATCTATCTATCTATCTATCTATCTATCTATCTAATGTATGTTACTGCATAGATATATATCTAGCTATATAAATAGATAGTTATATATCAATATAGATATTTCTACAAATATCTAGCTTTACGTATAAATTTAAACTTGTATAGTTATGGTTTTGTAGGGCTGAAAACATACATACAAAATTTGTATTATTATCAGCATTATTCTTATAATTGCCATTGATGTTATTCCAGGGGCAGGTATTAAACCGCATGAGTCTTTGACCAATTTTTACCATTTTAGGTAAAAAGCTGCATTGACTGTACTTCTGCATTTTGTGGGATATGGTAGGACTGCAAGCAAATCCTGAGACAAGATATGTCAAAAACACTCCATACAGCATGCAATTTCATTTTCCAAGATAGAAACATTGGTCACGCTGAACATTGTTGAACGTTTTCGCTGCAATGCATCCTGGGACGCTTGGATCCAGGTTCTATCATTCATGCTGCGCCATTTCAACCAACCTGTGTGGCTCATATTCACTTTGGGTTGACGAGTTGCATGGTCATGGTGTAGGCCGAGCCTTTTTTGCCACTTCATCCGCCTCCGATCAAGCATAATGCCTTGCCCATAAGCATTCCCCACCCTGGAATATCTTAACCTACCCATTCCCCTATCTGGAATAACTGTACCTCCCTCAAAAGAAGTGATAAGCCGCAATATATTTGACTGTTGTAGGCTGCCGTCTCCCGCTTAAGGGCGAATTTCAAACGTTGTCCATCACAGAGACAAATGATCTGGCTCCAGCCGCGTCTATAGGAGTATCTGTCTGCTCACTTCTAGCTCCAGTGGAGACTGATGGAAAAATGGCCGCTAACAACCTGTGGTCCTTGTTCCGGGTGCGCGTGTCACCATCGAGCCTTAATGACATCATAAAGCTGCTTCAAGTGCAAGACTTACAGGCTTATATACAGTCTATCTATCTATCTATCTATCTATCTATCTATCTATCTAATGTATGTTACTGCATAGATATATATCTAGCTATATAAATAGATAGTTATATATCAATATAGATATTTCTACAAATATCTAGCTTTACGTATAAATTTAAACTTGTATAGTTATGGTTTTGTAGGGCTGAAAACATACATACAAAATTTGTATTATTATCAGCATTATTCTTATAATTGCCATTGATGTTATTCCAGGGGCAGGTATTAAACCGCATGAGTCTTTGACCAATTTTTACCATTTTAGGTAAAAAGCTGCATTGACTGTACTTCTGCATTTTGTGGGATATGGTAGGACTGCAAGCAAATCCTGAGACAAGATATGTCAAAAACACTCCATACAGCATGCAATTTCATTTTCCAAGATAGAAACATTGGTCACGCTGAACATTGTTGAACGTTTTCGCTGCAATGCATCCTGACGCTTGGATCCAGGTTCTATCATTCATGCTGCGCCATTTCAACCAACCTGTGTGGCTCATATTCACTTTGGGTTGACGAGTTGCATGGTCATGGTGTAGGCCGAGCCTTTTTTGCCACTTCATCCGCCTCCGATCAAGCATAATGCCTTGCCCATAAGCATTCCCCTCCCTGGAATAACTTAACTTACCCATTCCCCTATCTGGAATAACTGTACCTACCACAAAAGAAGTGATAAGCAGCGATCAATTTGACTGTTGTAGGCTGCCGTCTCCCGCTTAAGGGCGAATTTCAAACGTTGTCCATCACAGAGACAAATGATCTGGCTCCAGCAGCGTCTATAGGAGTATCTGTCTGCTCACTTCTAGCTCCAGTGGAGACTGATGGAAAAATGGCCGCTAACAACCTGTGATCCTTGTTCCGGGTGCGCGTGTCACCATCGAGCCTTAATGACATCATAAAGCTGCTTCAAGTGCAAGACTTGCAGGCTTATATACAGTCTATCTATCTATCTATCTATCTAATGTATGTTACTGCATAGATATATATCTAGCTATATAAATAGATAGTTATATATCAATATAGATATTTCTACAAATATCTAGCTTTACGTATAAATTTAAACTTGTATAGTTATGGTTTTGTAGGGCTGAAAACATACATACAAAATTTGTATTATTATCAGCATTATTCTTATAATTGCCATTGATGTTATTCCAGGGGCAGGTAATAAACCGCATGAGTCTTTGACCAATTTTTACCATTTTAGGTAAAAAGCTGCATTGACTGCACTTCTGCATTTTGTGGGATATGGTAGGACTGCAAGCAAATCCTGAGACAAGATATGTCAAAAACACTCCATACAGCATGCAATTTCGATTTCCAAGATAGAAACATTGGTCACGCTGAACATTGTTGAACGTTTTCACTGCAATGCATCCTGGGACGCTTGGATCCAGGTTCCATCATTCATGTTGCGCTATTTCAACCAACCTGTGTGGCTCATATTCACTTTGGGTTGACGATTGGCATGGTCATGGTGTAGGCCGAGCCTTTTTTGCCACTTCATCCGCCTCCGATCAAGCATAATGCCTTGCCCATAAGCATTCCCCTCCCTGGAATAACTTAACCTACCCATTCCCCTATCTGGAATAACTGTACCTACCACAAAAGAAGTGATAAGCAGCGATCAATTTGACTGTTGTAGGCTGCCGTATCCCGCTTAAGGGCGAATTTCAAACGTTGTCCATCACAGAGACAAATGATCTGGCTCCAGCCGCGTCTATAGGAGTATCTGTCTGCTCACTTCTAGCTCCAGTGGAGACTGATGGAAAAATGGCCGCTAACAACCTGTGATCCTTGTTCCGGGTGCGCGTGTCACCATCGAGCCTTAATGACATCATAAAGCTGCTTCAAGTGCAAGACTTGCAGGCTTATATACAGCTTCTATCTATCTATCTATCTATCTATCTATCTATCTATCTATCTATCTAATGTATGTTACTGCATAGATATATATCTAGCTATATAAATAGATAGCTATATATCAATATAGATATTTCTACAAATATCTAGCTTTACGTATAAATTTAAACTTCTATAGTTATGGTTTTGTAGGGCTGAAAACATACATACAAAATTTGTATTATTATCAGCATTATTCTTATAATTGCCATTGATGTTATTCCAGGGACAGGTAATAAACCGCATGAGGCTTTGACCAATTTTTACCATTTTAGGTAAAAAGCTGCATTGACTGCACTTCTGCATTTTGTGGGATATGGTAGGACTGCAAGCAAATCCTGAGACAAGATATATCAAAAACACTCCATACAGCATGCAATTTCATTTTCCAAGATAGAAACATTGGTCACGCTGAACATTGTTGAACGTTTTCGCTGCAATGCATCCTGAGACGCTTGGATCCAGGTTCTATCATTCATGCTGCGCCATTTCAACCAACCTGTGTGGCTCATATTCACTTTGGGTTGACGAGTTGCATGGTCATGGTGTAGGCCGAGCCTTTTTTGCCACTTCATCCGCCTCTGATCAAGCATAATGCCTTGCCCATAAGCATTCCCCACCCTGGAATATCTTAACCTACCCATTCCCCTATCTGGAATAACTGTACCTCCCTCAAAAGAAGTGATAAGCCGCAATATATTTGACTGTTGTAGGCTGCCGTCTCCCGCTTAAGGGCGAATTTCAAACGTTGTCCATCACAGAGACAAATGATCTGGCTCCAGCCGCGTCTATAGGAGTATCTGTCTGCTCACTTCTAGCTCCAGTGGAGACTGATGGAAAAATGGCCGCTAACAACCTGTGGTCCTTGTTCCGGGTGCGCGTGTCACCATCGAGCCTTAATGACATCATAAAGCTGCTTCAAGTGCAAGACTTACAGGCTTATATACAGTCTATCTATCTATCTATCTATCTATCTATCTATCTATCTATCTATCTAATGTATGTTACTGCATAGATATATATCTAGCTATATAAATAGATAGTTATATATCAATATAGATATTTCTACAAATATCTAGCTTTACGTATAAATTTAAACTTGTATAGTTATGGTTTTGTAGGGCTGAAAACATACATACAAAATTTGTATTATTATCAGCATTATTCTTATAATTGCCATTGATGTTATTCCAGGGGCAGGTATTAAACCGCATGAGTCTTTGACCAATTTTTACCATTTTAGGTAAAAAGCTGCATTGACTGTACTTCTGCATTTTGTGGGATATGGTAGGACTGCAAGCAAATCCTGAGACAAGATATGTCAAAAACACTCCATACAGCATGCAATTTCATTTTCCAAGATAGAAACATTGGTCACGCTGAACATTGTTGAACGTTTTCGCTGCAATGCATCCTGGGACGCTTGGATCCAGGTTCTATCATTCATGCTGCGCCATTTCAACCAACCTGTGTGGCTCATATTCACTTTGGGTTGACGAGTTGCATGGTCATGGTGTAGGCCGAGCCTTTTTTGCCACTTCATCCGCCTCCGATCAAGCATAATGCCTTGCCCATAAGCATTCCCCTCCCTGGAATAACTTAACTTACCCATTCCCCTATCTGGAATAACTGTACCTACCACAAAAGAAGTGATAAGCAGCGATCAATTTGACTGTTGTAGGCTGCCGTCTCCCGCTTAAGGGCGAATTTCAAACGTTGTCCATCACAGAGACAAATGATCTGGCTCCAGCAGCGTCTATAGGAGTATCTGTCTGCTCACTTCTAGCTCCAGTGGAGACTGATGGAAAAATGGCCGCTAACAACCTGTGATCCTTGTTCCGGGTGCGCGTGTCACCATCGAGCCTTAATGACATCATAAAGCTGCTTCAAGTGCAAGACTTGCAGGCTTATATACAGTCTATCTATCTATCTATCTATCTAATGTATGTTACTGCATAGATATATATCTAGCTATATAAATAGATAGTTATATATCAATATAGATATTTCTACAAATATCTAGCTTTACGTATAAATTTAAACTTGTATAGTTATGGTTTTGTAGGGCTGAAAACATACATACAAAATTTGTATTATTATCAGCATTATTCTTATAATTGCCATTGATGTTATTCCAGGGGCAGGTAATAAACCGCATGAGTCTTTGACCAATTTTTACCATTTTAGGTAAAAAGCTGCATTGACTGCACTTCTGCATTTTGTGGGATATGGTAGGACTGCAAGCAAATCCTGAGACAAGATATGTCAAAAACACTCCATACAGCATGCAATTTCGATTTCCAAGATAGAAACATTGGTCACGCTGAACATTGTTGAACGTTTTCACTGCAATGCATCCTGGGACGCTTGGATCCAGGTTCCATCATTCATGTTGCGCTATTTCAACCAACCTGTGTGGCTCATATTCACTTTGGGTTGACGATTGGCATGGTCATGGTGTAGGCCGAGCCTTTTTTGCCACTTCATCCGCCTCCGATCAAGCATAATGCCTTGCCCATAAGCATTCCCCTCCCTGGAATAACTTAACCTACCCATTCCCCTATCTGGAATAACTGTACCTACCACAAAAGAAGTGATAAGCAGCGATCAATTTGACTGTTGTAGGCTGCCGTATCCCGCTTAAGGGCGAATTTCAAACGTTGTCCATCACAGAGACAAATGATCTGGCTCCAGCCGCGTCTATAGGAGTATCTGTCTGCTCACTTCTAGCTCCAGTGGAGACTGATGGAAAAATGGCCGCTAACAACCTGTGATCCTTGTTCCGGGTGCGCGTGTCACCATCGAGCCTTAATGACATCATAAAGCTGCTTCAAGTGCAAGACTTGCAGGCTTATATACAGTCTATCTATCTATCTATCTATCTATCTATCTATCTAATGTATGTTACTGCATAGATATATATCTAGCTATATAAATAGATAGCTATATATCAATATAGATATTTCTACAAATATCTAGCTTTACGTATAAATTTAAACTTCTATAGTTATGGTTTTGTAGGGCTGAAAACATACATACAAAATTTGTATTATTATCAGCATTATTCTTATAATTGCCATTGATGTTATTCCAGGGACAGGTAATAAACCGCATGAGGCTTTGACCAATTTTTACCATTTTAGGTAAAAAGCTGCATTGACTGCACTTCTGCATTTTGTGGGATATGGTAGGACTGCAAGCAAATCCTGAGACAAGATATATCAAAAACACTCCATACAGCATGCAATTTCATTTTCCAAGATAGAAACATTGGTCACGCTGAACATTGTTGAACGTTTTCGCTGCAATGCATCCTGAGACGCTTGGATCCAGGTTCTATCATTCATGCTGCGCCATTTCAACCAACCTGTGTGGCTCATATTCACTTTGGGTTGACGAGTTGCATGGTCATGGTGTAGGCCGAGCCTTTTTTGCCACTTCATCCGCCTCTGATCAAGCATAATGCCTTGCCCATAAGCATTCCCCACCCTGGAATATCTTAACCTACCCATTCCCCTATCTGGAATAACTGTACCTCCCTCAAAAGAAGTGATAAGCCGCAATATATTTGACTGTTGTAGGCTGCCGTCTCCCGCTTAAGGGCGAATTTCAAACGTTGTCCATCACAGAGACAAATGATCTGGCTCCAGCCGCGTCTATAGGAGTATCTGTCTGCTCACTTCTAGCTCCAGTGGAGACTGATGGAAAAATGGCCGCTAACAACCTGTGGTCCTTGTTCCGGGTGCGCGTGTCACCATCGAGCCTTAATGACATCATAAAGCTGCTTCAAGTGCAAGACTTACAGGCTTATATACAGTCTATCTATCTATCTATCTATCTATCTATCTATCTATCTATCTATCTAATGTATGTTACTGCATAGATATATATCTAGCTATATAAATAGATAGTTATATATCAATATAGATATTTCTACAAATATCTAGCTTTACGTATAAATTTAAACTTGTATAGTTATGGTTTTGTAGGGCTGAAAACATACATACAAAATTTGTATTATTATCAGCATTATTCTTATAATTGCCATTGATGTTATTCCAGGGGCAGGTATTAAACCGCATGAGTCTTTGACCAATTTTTACCATTTTAGGTAAAAAGCTGCATTGACTGTACTTCTGCATTTTGTGGGATATGGTAGGACTGCAAGCAAATCCTGAGACAAGATATGTCAAAAACACTCCATACAGCATGCAATTTCATTTTCCAAGATAGAAACATTGGTCACGCTGAACATTGTTGAACGTTTTCGCTGCAATGCATCCTGGGACGCTTGGATCCAGGTTCTATCATTCATGCTGCGCCACTTCAACCAACCTGTGTGGCTCATATTCACTTTGGGTTGACGAGTTGCATGGTCATGGTGTAGGCCGAGCCTTTTTTGCCACTTCATCCGCCTCCGATCAAGCATAATGCCTTGCCCATAAGCATTCCCCTCCCTGGAATAACTTAACTTACCCATTCCCCTATCTGGAATAACTGTACCTACCACAAAAGAAGTGATAAGCAGCGATCAATTTGACTGTTGTAGGCTGCCGTCTCCCGCTTAAGGGCAAATTTCAAACGTTGTCCATCACAGAGACAAATGATCTGGTTCCAGCAGCGTCTATAGGAGTATCTGTCTGCTCACTTCTAGCTCCAGTGGAGACTGATGGAAAAATGGCCGCTAACAACCTGTGATCCTTGTTCCGGGTGCGCGTGTCACCATCGAGCCTTAATGACATCATAAAGCTGCTTCAAGTGCAAGACTTGCAGGCTTATATACAGTCTATCTATCTATCTATCTATCTATCTATCTATCTATCTATCTAATGTATGTTACTGCATAGATATATATCTAGCTATATAAATAGATAGCTATATATCAATATAGATATTTCTACAAATATCTAGCTTTACGTATAAATTTAAACTTCTATAGTTATGGTTTTGTAGGGCTGAAAACATACATACAAAATTTGTATTATTATCAGCATTATTCTTAGAATTGCCATTGATGTTATTCCAGGGACAGGTAATAAACCGCATGAGGCTTTGACCAATTTTTACCATTTTAGGTAAAAAGCTGCATTGACTGCACTTCTGCATTTTGTGGGATATGGTAGGACTGCAAGCAAATCCTGAGACAAGATATATCAAAAACACTCCATACAGCATGCAATTTCATTTTCCAAGATAGAAACATTGGTCACGCTGAACATTGTTGAACGTTTTCGCTGCAATGCATCCTGAGACGCTTGGATCCAGGTTCTATCATTCATGCTGCGCCATTTCAACCAACCTGTGTGGCTCATATTCACTTTGGGTTGACGAGTTGCATGGTCATGGTGTAGGCCGAGCCTTTTTTGCCACTTCATCCGCCTCCGATCAAGCATAATGCCTTGCCCATAAGCATTCCCCACCCTGGAATATCTTAACCTACCCATTCCCCTATCTGGAATAACTGTACCTCCCTCAAAAGAAGTGATAAGCCGCAATATATTTGACTGTTGTAGGCTGCCGTCTCCCGCTTAAGGGCGAATTTCAAACGTTGTCCATCACAGAGACAAATGATCTGGCTCCAGCCGCGTCTATAGGAGTATCTGTCTGCTCACTTCTAGCTCCAGTGGAGACTGATGGAAAAATGGCCGCTAACAACCTGTGGTCCTTGTTCCGGGTGCGCGTGTCACCATCGAGCCTTAATGACATCATAAAGCTGCTTCAAGTGCAAGACTTGCAGGCTTATATACAGTCTATCTATCTATCTATCTAATGTATGTTACTGCATAGATATATATCTAGCTATATAAATAGATAGTTATATATCAATATAGATATTTCTACAAATATCTAGCTTTACGTATAAATTTAAACTTGTATAGTTATGGTTTTGTAGGGCTGAAAACATACATACAAAATTTGTATTATTATCAGCATTATTCTTATAATTGCCATTGATGTTATTCCAGGGGCAGGTAATAAACCGCATGAGTCTTTGACCAATTTTTACCATTTTAGGTAAAAAGCTGCATTGACTGCACTTCTGCATTTTGTGGGATATGGTAGGACTGCAAGCAAATCCTGAGACAAGATATGTCAAAAACACTCCATACAGCATGCAATTTCGATTTCCAAGATAGAAACATTGGTCACGCTGAACATTGTTGAACGTTTTCACTGCAATGCATCCTGGGACGCTTGGATCCAGGTTCCATCATTCATGTTGCGCTATTTCAACCAACCTGTGTGGCTCATATTCACTTTGGGTTGACGATTGGCATGGTCATGGTGTAGGCCGAGCCTTTTTTGCCACTTCATCCGCCTCCGATCAAGCATAATGCCTTGCCCATAAGCATTCCCCTCCCTGGAATAACTTAACCTACCCATTCCCCTATCTGGAATAACTGTACCTACCACAAAAGAAGTGATAAGCAGCGATCAATTTGACTGTTGTAGGCTGCCGTATCCCGCTTAAGGGCGAATTTCAAACGTTGTCCATCACAGAGACAAATGATCTGGCTCCAGCAGCGTCTATAGGAGTATCTGTCTGCTCACTTCTAGCTCCAGTGGAGACTGATGGAAAAATGGCCGCTAACAACCTGTGATCCTTGTTCCGGGTGCGCGTGTCACCATCGAGCCTTAATGACATCATAAAGCTGCTTCAAGTGCAAGACTTGCAGGCTTATATACAGTCTATCTATCTATCTATCTATCTATCTATCTAATGTATGTTACTGCATAGATATATATCTAGCTATATAAATAGATAGCTATATATCAATATAGATATTTCTACAAATATCTAGCTTTACGTATAAATTTAAACTTCTATAGTTATGGTTTTGTAGGGCTGAAAACATACATACAAAATTTGTATTATTATCAGCATTATTCTTATAATTGCCATTGATGTTATTCCAGGGACAGGTAATAAACCGCATGAGGCTTTGACCAATTTTTACCATTTTAGGTAAAAAGCTGCATTGACTGCACTTCTGCATTTTGTGGGATATGGTAGGACTGCAAGCAAATCCTGAGACAAGATATATCAAAAACACTCCATACAGCATGCAATTTCATTTTCCAAGATAGAAACATTGGTCACGCTGAACATTGTTGAACGTTTTCGCTGCAATGCATCCTGAGACGCTTGGATCCAGGTTCTATCATTCATGCTGCGCCATTTCAACCAACCTGTGTGGCTCATATTCACTTTGGGTTGACGAGTTGCATGGTCATGGTGTAGGCCGAGCCTTTTTTGCCACTTCATCCGCCTCCGATCAAGCATAATGCCTTGCCCATAAGCATTCCCCACCCTGGAATATCTTAACCTACCCATTCCCCTATCTGGAATAACTGTACCTCCCTCAAAAGAAGTGATAAGCCGCAATATATTTGACTGTTGTAGGCTGCCGTCTCCCGCTTAAGGGCGAATTTCAAACGTTGTCCATCACAGAGACAAATGATCTGGCTCCAGCCGCGTCTATAGGAGTATCTGTCTGCTCACTTCTAGCTCCAGTGGAGACTGATGGAAAAATGGCCGCTAACAACCTGTGGTCCTTGTTCCGGGTGCGCGTGTCACCATCGAGCCTTAATGACATCATAAAGCTGCTTCAAGTGCAAGACTTGCAGGCTTATATACAGTCTATCTATCTATCTATCTAATGTATGTTACTGCATAGATATATATCTAGCTATATAAATAGATAGTTATATATCAATATAGATATTTCTACAAATATCTAGCTTTACGTATAAATTTAAACTTGTATAGTTATGGTTTTGTAGGGCTGAAAACATACATACAAAATTTGTATTATTATCAGCATTATTCTTATAATTGCCATTGATGTTATTCCAGGGGCAGGTAATAAACCGCATGAGTCTTTGACCAATTTTTACCATTTTAGGTAAAAAGCTGCATTGACTGCACTTCTGCATTTTGTGGGATATGGTAGGACTGCAAGCAAATCCTGAGACAAGATATGTCAAAAACACTCCATACAGCATGCAATTTCGATTTCCAAGATAGAAACATTGGTCACGCTGAACATTGTTGAACGTTTTCACTGCAATGCATCCTGGGACGCTTGGATCCAGGTTCCATCATTCATGTTGCGCTATTTCAACCAACCTGTGTGGCTCATATTCACTTTGGGTTGACGATTGGCATGGTCATGGTGTAGGCCGAGCCTTTTTTGCCACTTCATCCGCCTCCGATCAAGCATAATGCCTTGCCCATAAGCATTCCCCTCCCTGGAATAACTTAACCTACCCATTCCCCTATCTGGAATAACTGTACCTACCACAAAAGAAGTGATAAGCAGCGATCAATTTGACTGTTGTAGGCTGCCGTATCCCGCTTAAGGGCGAATTTCAAACGTTGTCCATCACAGAGACAAATGATCTGGCTCCAGCAGCGTCTATAGGAGTATCTGTCTGCTCACTTCTAGCTCCAGTGGAGACTGATGGAAAAATGGCCGCTAACAACCTGTGATCCTTGTTCCGGGTGCGCGTGTCACCATCGAGCCTTAATGACATCATAAAGCTGCTTCAAGTGCAAGACTTGCAGGCTTATATACAGTCTATCTATCTATCTATCTATCTATCTATCTATCTAATGTATGTTACTGCATAGATATATATCTAGCTATATAAATAGATAGCTATATATCAATATAGATATTTCTACAAATATCTAGCTTTACGTATAAATTTAAACTTCTATAGTTATGGTTTTGTAGGGCTGAAAACATACATACAAAATTTGTATTATTATCAGCATTATTCTTATAATTGCCATTGATGTTATTCCAGGGACAGGTAATAAACCGCATGAGGCTTTGACCAATTTTTACCATTTTAGGTAAAAAGCTGCATTGACTGCACTTCTGCATTTTGTGGGATATGGTAGGACTGCAAGCAAATCCTGAGACAAGATATATCAAAAACACTCCATACAGCATGCAATTTCATTTTCCAAGATAGAAACATTGGTCACGCTGAACATTGTTGAACGTTTTCGCTGCAATGCATCCTGAGACGCTTGGATCCAGGTTCTATCATTCATGCTGCGCCATTTCAACCAACCTGTGTGGCTCATATTCACTTTGGGTTGACGAGTTGCATGGTCATGGTGTAGGCCGAGCCTTTTTTGCCACTTCATCCGCCTCCGATCAAGCATAATGCCTTGCCCATAAGCATTCCCCACCCTGGAATATCTTAACCTACCCATTCCCCTATCTGGAATAACTGTACCTCCCTCAAAAGAAGTGATAAGCCGCAATATATTTGACTGTTGTAGGCTGCCGTCTCCCGCTTAAGGGCGAATTTCAAACGTTGTCCATCACAGAGACAAATGATCTGGCTCCAGCCGCGTCTATAGGAGTATCTGTCTGCTCACTTCTAGCTCCAGTGGAGACTGATGGAAAAATGGCCGCTAACAACCTGTGGTCCTTGTTCCGGGTGCGCGTGTCACCATCGAGCCTTAATGACATCATAAAGCTGCTTCAAGTGCAAGACTTGCAGGCTTATATACAGTCTATCTATCTATCTATCTAATGTATGTTACTGCATAGATATATATCTAGCTATATAAATAGATAGTTATATATCAATATAGATATTTCTACAAATATCTAGCTTTACGTATAAATTTAAACTTGTATAGTTATGGTTTTGTAGGGCTGAAAACATACATACAAAATTTGTATTATTATCAGCATTATTCTTATAATTGCCATTGATGTTATTCCAGGGGCAGGTAATAAACCGCATGAGTCTTTGACCAATTTTTACCATTTTAGGTAAAAAGCTGCATTGACTGCACTTCTGCATTTTGTGGGATATGGTAGGACTGCAAGCAAATCCTGAGACAAGATATGTCAAAAACACTCCATACAGCATGCAATTTCGATTTCCAAGATAGAAACATTGGTCACGCTGAACATTGTTGAACGTTTTCACTGCAATGCATCCTGGGACGCTTGGATCCAGGTTCCATCATTCATGTTGCGCTATTTCAACCAACCTGTGTGGCTCATATTCACTTTGGGTTGACGATTGGCATGGTCATGGTGTAGGCCGAGCCTTTTTTGCCACTTCATCCGCCTCCGATCAAGCATAATGCCTTGCCCATAAGCATTCCCCTCCCTGGAATAACTTAACCTACCCATTCCCCTATCTGGAATAACTGTACCTACCACAAAAGAAGTGATAAGCAGCGATCAATTTGACTGTTGTAGGCTGCCGTATCCCGCTTAAGGGCGAATTTCAAACGTTGTCCATCACAGAGACAAATGATCTGGCTCCAGCAGCGTCTATAGGAGTATCTGTCTGCTCACTTCTAGCTCCAGTGGAGACTGATGGAAAAATGGCCGCTAACAACCTGTGATCCTTGTTCCGGGTGCGCGTGTCACCATCGAGCCTTAATGACATCATAAAGCTGCTTCAAGTGCAAGACTTGCAGGCTTATATACAGTCTATCTATCTATCTATCTATCTATCTATCTAATGTATGTTACTGCATAGATATATATCTAGCTATATAAATAGATAGCTATATATCAATATAGATATTTCTACAAATATCTAGCTTTACGTATAAATTTAAACTTCTATAGTTATGGTTTTGTAGGGCTGAAAACATACATACAAAATTTGTATTATTATCAGCATTATTCTTATAATTGCCATTGATGTTATTCCAGGGACAGGTAATAAACCGCATGAGGCTTTGACCAATTTTTACCATTTTAGGTAAAAAGCTGCATTGACTGCACTTCTGCATTTTGTGGGATATGGTAGGACTGCAAGCAAATCCTGAGACAAGATATATCAAAAACACTCCATACAGCATGCAATTTCATTTTCCAAGATAGAAACATTGGTCACGCTGAACATTGTTGAACGTTTTCGCTGCAATGCATCCTGAGACGCTTGGATCCAGGTTCTATCATTCATGCTGCGCCATTTCAACCAACCTGTGTGGCTCATATTCACTTTGGGTTGACGAGTTGCATGGTCATGGTGTAGGCCGAGCCTTTTTTGCCACTTCATCCGCCTCCGATCAAGCATAATGCCTTGCCCATAAGCATTCCCCACCCTGGAATATCTTAACCTACCCATTCCCCTATCTGGAATAACTGTACCTCCCTCAAAAGAAGTGATAAGCCGCAATATATTTGACTGTTGTAGGCTGCCGTCTCCCGCTTAAGGGCGAATTTCAAACGTTGTCCATCACAGAGACAAATGATCTGGCTCCAGCCGCGTCTATAGGAGTATCTGTCTGCTCACTTCTAGCTCCAGTGGAGACTGATGGAAAAATGGCCGCTAACAACCTGTGGTCCTTGTTCCGGGTGCGCGTGTCACCATCGAGCCTTAATGACATCATAAAGCTGCTTCAAGTGCAAGACTTGCAGGCTTATATACAGTCTATCTATCTATCTATCTATCTAATGTATGTTACTGCATAGATATATATCTAGCTATATAAATAGATAGTTATATATCAATATAGATATTTCTACAAATATCTAGCTTTACGTATAAATTTAAACTTGTATAGTTATGGTTTTGTAGGGCTGAAAACATACATACAAAATTTGTATTATTATCAGCATTATTCTTATAATTGCCATTGATGTTATTCCAGGGGCAGGTAATAAACCGCATGAGTCTTTGACCAATTTTTACCATTTTAGGTAAAAAGCTGCATTGACTGCACTTCTGCATTTTGTGGGATATGGTAGGACTGCAAGCAAATCCTGAGACAAGATATGTCAAAAACACTCCATACAGCATGCAATTTCGATTTCCAAGATAGAAACATTGGTCACGCTGAACATTGTTGAACGTTTTCACTGCAATGCATCCTGGGACGCTTGGATCCAGGTTCCATCATTCATGTTGCGCTATTTCAACCAACCTGTGTGGCTCATATTCACTTTGGGTTGACGATTGGCATGGTCATGGTGTAGGCCGAGCCTTTTTTGCCACTTCATCCGCCTCCGATCAAGCATAATGCCTTGCCCATAAGCATTCCCCTCCCTGGAATAACTTAACCTACCCATTCCCCTATCTGGAATAACTGTACCTACCACAAAAGAAGTGATAAGCAGCGATCAATTTGACTGTTGTAGGCTGCCGTATCCCGCTTAAGGGCGAATTTCAAACGTTGTCCATCACAGAGACAAATGATCTGGCTCCAGCAGCGTCTATAGGAGTATCTGTCTGCTCACTTCTAGCTCCAGTGGAGACTGATGGAAAAATGGCCGCTAACAACCTGTGATCCTTGTTCCGGGTGCGCGTGTCACCATCGAGCCTTAATGACATCATAAAGCTGCTTCAAGTGCAAGACTTGCAGGCTTATATACAGTCTATCTATCTATCTATCTATCTATCTATCTATCTATCTATCTAATGTATGTTACTGCATAGATATATATCTAGCTATATAAATAGATAGCTATATATCAATATAGATATTTCTACAAATATCTAGCTTTACGTATAAATTTAAACTTCTATAGTTATGGTTTTGTAGGGCTGAAAACATACATACAAAATTTGTATTATTATCAGCATTATTCTTATAATTGCCATTGATGTTATTCCAGGGACAGGTAATAAACCGCATGAGGCTTTGACCAATTTTTACCATTTTAGGTAAAAAGCTGCATTGACTGCACTTCTGCATTTTGTGGGATATGGTAGGACTGCAAGCAAATCCTGAGACAAGATATATCAAAAACACTCCATACAGCATGCAATTTCATTTTCCAAGATAGAAACATTGGTCACGCTGAACATTGTTGAACGTTTTCGCTGCAATGCATCCTGAGACGCTTGGATCCAGGTTCTATCATTCATGCTGCGCCATTTCAACCAACCTGTGTGGCTCATATTCACTTTGGGTTGACGAGTTGCATGGTCATGGTGTAGGCCGAGCCTTTTTTGCCACTTCATCCGCCTCCGATCAAGCATAATGCCTTGCCCATAAGCATTCCCCACCCTGGAATATCTTAACCTACCCATTCCCCTATCTGGAATAACTGTACCTCCCTCAAAAGAAGTGATAAGCCGCAATATATTTGACTGTTGTAGGCTGCCGTCTCCCGCTTAAGGGCGAATTTCAAACGTTGTCCATCACAGAGACAAATGATCTGGCTCCAGCCGCGTCTATAGGAGTATCTGTCTGCTCACTTCTAGCTCCAGTGGAGACTGATGGAAAAATGGCCGCTAACAACCTGTGGTCCTTGTTCCGGGTGCGCGTGTCACCATCGAGCCTTAATGACATCATAAAGCTGCTTCAAGTGCAAGACTTACAGGCTTATATACAGTCTTTCTATCTATCTATCTATCTATCTATCTATCTATCTATCTATCTATCTAATGTATGTTACTGCATAGATATATATCTAGCTATATAAATAGATAGTTATATATCAATATAGATATTTCTACAAATATCTAGCTTTACGTATAAATTTAAACTTGTATAGTTATGGTTTTGTAGGGCTGAAAACATACATACAAAATTTGTATTATTATCAGCATTATTCTTATAATTGCCATTGATGTTATTCCAGGGGCAGGTATTAAACCGCATGAGTCTTTGACCAATTTTTACCATTTTAGGTAAAAAGCTGCATTGACTGTACTTCTGCATTTTGTGGGATATGGTAGGACTGCAAGCAAATCCTGAGACAAGATATGTCAAAAACACTCCATACAGCATGCAATTTCATTTTCCAAGATAGAAACATTGGTCACGCTGAACATTGTTGAACGTTTTCGCTGCAATGCATCCTGGGACGCTTGGATCCAGGTTCTATCATTCATGCTGCGCCACTTCAACCAACCTGTGTGGCTCATATTCACTTTGGGTTGACGAGTTGCATGGTCATGGTGTAGGCCGAGCCTTTTTTGCCACTTCATCCGCCTCCGATCAAGCATAATGCCTTGCCCATAAGCATTCCCCTCCCTGGAATAACTTAACTTACCCATTCCCCTATCTGGAATAACTGTACCTACCACAAAAGAAGTGATAAGCAGCGATCAATTTGACTGTTGTAGGCTGCCGTCTCCCGCTTAAGGGCGAATTTCAAACGTTGTCCATCACAGAGACAAATGATCTGGTTCCAGCAGCGTCTATAGGAGTATCTGTCTGCTCACTTCTAGCTCCAGTGGAGACTGATGGAAAAATGGCCGCTAACAACCTGTGATCCTTGTTCCGGGTGCGCGTGTCACCATCGAGCCTTAATGACATCATAAAGCTGCTTCAAGTGCAAGACTTGCAGGCTTATATACAGTCTATCTATCTATCTATCTATCTATCTATCTATCTATCTAATGTATGTTACTGCATAGATATATATCTAGCTATATAAATAGATAGCTATATATCAATATAGATATTTCTACAAATATCTAGCTTTACGTATAAATTTAAACTTCTATAGTTATGGTTTTGTAGGGCTGAAAACATACATACAAAATTTGTATTATTATCAGCATTATTCTTATAATTGCCATTGATGTTATTCCAGGGACAGGTAATAAACCGCATGAGGCTTTGACCAATTTTTACCATTTTAGGTAAAAAGCTGCATTGACTGCACTTCTGCATTTTGTGGGATATGGTAGGACTGCAAGCAAATCCTGAGACAAGATATATCAAAAACACTCCATACAGCATGCAATTTCATTTTCCAAGATAGAAACATTGGTCACGCTGAACATTGTTGAACGTTTTCGCTGCAATGCATCCTGAGACGCTTGGATCCAGGTTCTATCATTCATGCTGCGCCATTTCAACCAACCTGTGTGGCTCATATTCACTTTGGGTTGACGAGTTGCATGGTCATGGTGTAGGCCGAGCCTTTTTTGCCACTTCATCCGCCTCCGATCAAGCATAATGCCTTGCCCATAAGCATTCCCCACCCTGGAATATCTTAACCTACCCATTCCCCTATCTGGAATAACTGTACCTCCCTCAAAAGAAGTGATAAGCCGCAATATATTTGACTGTTGTAGGCTGCCGTCTCCCGCTTAAGGGCGAATTTCAAACGTTGTCCATCACAGAGACAAATGATCTGGCTCCAGCCGCGTCTATAGGAGTATCTGTCTGCTCACTTCTAGCTCCAGTGGAGACTGATGGAAAAATGGCCGCTAACAACCTGTGGTCCTTGTTCCGGGTGCGCGTGTCACCATCGAGCCTTAATGACATCATAAAGCTGCTTCAAGTGCAAGACTTGCAGGCTTATATACAGTCTATCTATCTATCTATCTATCTAATGTATGTTACTGCATAGATATATATCTAGCTATATAAATAGATAGTTATATATCAATATAGATATTTCTACAAATATCTAGCTTTACGTATAAATTTAAACTTGTATAGTTATGGTTTTGTAGGGCTGAAAACATACATACAAAATTTGTATTATTATCAGCATTATTCTTATAATTGCCATTGATGTTATTCCAGGGGCAGGTAATAAACCGCATGAGTCTTTGACCAATTTTTACCATTTTAGGTAAAAAGCTGCATTGACTGCACTTCTGCATTTTGTGGGATATGGTAGGACTGCAAGCAAATCCTGAGACAAGATATGTCAAAAACACTCCATACAGCATGCAATTTCGATTTCCAAGATAGAAACATTGGTCACGCTGAACATTGTTGAACGTTTTCACTGCAATGCATCCTGGGACGCTTGGATCCAGGTTCCATCATTCATGTTGCGCTATTTCAACCAACCTGTGTGGCTCATATTCACTTTGGGTTGACGATTGGCATGGTCATGGTGTAGGCCGAGCCTTTTTTGCCACTTCATCCGCCTCCGATCAAGCATAATGCCTTGCCCATAAGCATTCCCCTCCCTGGAATAACTTAACCTACCCATTCCCCTATCTGGAATAACTGTACCTACCACAAAAGAAGTGATAAGCAGCGATCAATTTGACTGTTGTAGGCTGCCGTATCCCGCTTAAGGGCGAATTTCAAACGTTGTCCATCACAGAGACAAATGATCTGGCTCCAGCAGCGTCTATAGGAGTATCTGTCTGCTCACTTCTAGCTCCAGTGGAGACTGATGGAAAAATGGCCGCTAACAACCTGTGATCCTTGTTCCGGGTGCGCGTGTCACCATCGAGCCTTAATGACATCATAAAGCTGCTTCAAGTGCAAGACTTGCAGGCTTATATACAGTCTATCTATCTATCTATCTATCTATCTATCTATCTATCTATCTATCTATCTAATGTATGTTACTGCATAGATATATATCTAGCTATATAAATAGATAGCTATATATCAATATAGATATTTCTACAAATATCTAGCTTTACGTATAAATTTAAACTTCTATAGTTATGGTTTTGTAGGGCTGAAAACATACATACAAAATTTGTATTATTATCAGCATTATTCTTATAATTGCCATTGATGTTATTCCAGGGACAGGTAATAAACCGCATGAGGCTTTGACCAATTTTTACCATTTTAGGTAAAAAGCTGCATTGACTGCACTTCTGCATTTTGTGGGATATGGTAGGACTGCAAGCAAATCCTGAGACAAGATATATCAAAAACACTCCATACAGCATGCAATTTCATTTTCCAAGATAGAAACATTGGTCACGCTGAACATTGTTGAACGTTTTCGCTGCAATGCATCCTGAGACGCTTGGATCCAGGTTCTATCATTCATGCTGCGCCATTTCAACCAACCTGTGTGGCTCATATTCACTTTGGGTTGACGAGTTGCATGGTCATGGTGTAGGCCGAGCCTTTTTTGCCACTTCATCCGCCTCCGATCAAGCATAATGCCTTGCCCATAAGCATTCCCCACCCTGGAATATCTTAACCTACCCATTCCCCTATCTGGAATAACTGTACCTCCCTCAAAAGAAGTGATAAGCCGCAATATATTTGACTGTTGTAGGCTGCCGTCTCCCGCTTAAGGGCGAATTTCAAACGTTGTCCATCACAGAGACAAATGATCTGGCTCCAGCCGCGTCTATAGGAGTATCTGTCTGCTCACTTCTAGCTCCAGTGGAGACTGATGGAAAAATGGCCGCTAACAACCTGTGGTCCTTGTTCCGGGTGCGCGTGTCACCATCGAGCCTTAATGACATCATAAAGCTGCTTCAAGTGCAAGACTTACAGGCTTATATACAGTCTATCTATCTATCTATCTATCTATCTATCTATCTATCTATCTATCTATCTATCTAATGTATGTTACTGCATAGATATATATCTAGCTATATAAATAGATAGTTATATATCAATATAGATATTTCTACAAATATCTAGCTTTACGTATAAATTTAAACTTGTATAGTTATGGTTTTGTAGGGCTGAAAACATACATACAAAATTTGTATTATTATCAGCATTATTCTTATAATTGCCATTGATGTTATTCCAGGGGCAGGTATTAAACCGCATGAGGCTTTGACCAATTTTTACCATTTTAGGTAAAAAGCTGCATTGACTGCACTTCTGCATTTTGTGGGATATGGTAGGACTGCAAGCAAATCCTGAGACAAGATATATCAAAAACACTCCATACAGCATGCAATTTCATTTTCCAAGATAGAAACATTGGTCACGCTGAACATTGTTGAACGTTTTCGCTGCAATGCATCCTGAGACGCTTGGATCCAGGTTCTATCATTCATGCTGCGCCATTTCAACCAACCTGTGTGGCTCATATTCACTTTGGGTTGACGAGTTGCATGGTCATGGTGTAGGCCGAGCCTTTTTTGCCACTTCATCCGCCTCCGATCAAGCATAATGCCTTGCCCATAAGCATTCCCCACCCTGGAATATCTTAACCTACCCATTCCCCTATCTGGAATAACTGTACCTCCCTCAAAAGAAGTGATAAGCCGCAATATATTTGACTGTTGTAGGCTGCCGTCTCCCGCTTAAGGGCGAATTTCAAACGTTGTCCATCACAGAGACAAATGATCTGGCTCCAGCCGCGTCTATAGGAGTATCTGTCTGCTCACTTCTAGCTCCAGTGGAGACTGATGGAAAAATGGCCGCTAACAACCTGTGGTCCTTGTTCCGGGTGCGCGTGTCACCATCGAGCCTTAATGACATCATAAAGCTGCTTCAAGTGCAAGACTTACAGGCTTATATACAGTCTATCTATCTATCTATCTATCTATCTATCTATCTATCTATCTAATGTATGTTACTGCATAGATATATATCTAGCTATATAAATAGATAGTTATATATCAATATAGATATTTCTACAAATATCTAGCTTTACGTATAAATTTAAACTTGTATAGTTATGGTTTTGTAGGGCTGAAAACATACATACAAAATTTGTATTATTATCAGCATTATTCTTATAATTGCCATTGATGTTATTCCAGGGGCAGGTATTAAACCGCATGAGTCTTTGACCAATTTTTACCATTTTAGGTAAAAAGCTGCATTGACTGTACTTCTGCATTTTGTGGGATATGGTAGGACTGCAAGCAAATCCTGAGACAAGATATGTCAAAAACACTCCATACAGCATGCAATTTCATTTTCCAAGATAGAAACATTGGTCACGCTGAACATTGTTGAACGTTTTCGCTGCAATGCATCCTGGGACGCTTGGATCCAGGTTCTATCATTCATGCTGCGCCATTTCAACCAACCTGTGTGGCTCATATTCACTTTGGGTTGACGAGTTGCATGGTCATGGTGTAGGCCGAGCCTTTTTTGCCACTTCATCCGCCTCCGATCAAGCATAATGCCTTGCCCATAAGCATTCCCCTCCCTGGAATAACTTAACTTACCCATTCCCCTATCTGGAATAACTGTACCTACCACAAAAGAAGTGATAAGCAGCGATCAATTTGACTGTTGTAGGCTGCCGTCTCCCGCTTAAGGGCGAATTTCAAACGTTGTCCATCACAGAGACAAATGATCTGGCTCCAGCAGCGTCTATAGGAGTATCTGTCTGCTCACTTCTAGCTCCAGTGGAGACTGATGGAAAAATGGCCGCTAACAACCTGTGATCCTTGTTCCGGGTGCGCGTGTCACCATCGAGCCTTAATGACATCATAAAGCTGCTTCAAGTGCAAGACTTGCAGGCTTATATACAGTCTATCTATCTATCTATCTATCTATCTATCTATCTATCTATCTATCTATCTAATGTATGTTACTGCATAGATATATATCTAGCTATATAAATAGATAGCTATATATCAATATAGATATTTCTACAAATATCTAGCTTTACGTATAAATTTAAACTTCTATAGTTATGGTTTTGTAGGGCTGAAAACATACATACAAAATTTGTATTATTATCAGCATTATTCTTATAATTGCCATTGATGTTATTCCAGGGACAGGTAATAAACCGCATGAGGCTTTGACCAATTTTTACCATTTTAGGTAAAAAGCTGCATTGACTGCACTTCTGCATTTTGTGGGATATGGTAGGACTGCAAGCAAATCCTGAGACAAGATATATCAAAAACACTCCATACAGCATGCAATTTCATTTTCCAAGATAGAAACATTGGTCACGCTGAACATTGTTGAACGTTTTCGCTGCAATGCATCCTGAGACGCTTGGATCCAGGTTCTATCATTCATGCTGCGCCATTTCAACCAACCTGTGTGGCTCATATTCACTTTGGGTTGACGAGTTGCATGGTCATGGTGTAGGCCGAGCCTTTTTTGCCACTTCATCCGCCTCCGATCAAGCATAATGCCTTGCCCATAAGCATTCCCCACCCTGGAATATCTTAACCTACCCATTCCCCTATCTGGAATAACTGTACCTCCCTCAAAAGAAGTGATAAGCCGCAATATATTTGACTGTTGTAGGCTGCCGTCTCCCGCTTAAGGGCGAATTTCAAACGTTGTCCATCACAGAGACAAATGATCTGGCTCCAGCCGCGTCTATAGGAGTATCTGTCTGCTCACTTCTAGCTCCAGTGGAGACTGATGGAAAAATGGCCGCTAACAACCTGTGGTCCTTGTTCCGGGTGCGCGTGTCACCATCGAGCCTTAATGACATCATAAAGCTGCTTCAAGTGCAAGACTTGCAGGCTTATATACAGTCTATCTATCTATCTATCTATCTAATGTATGTTACTGCATAGATATATATCTAGCTATATAAATAGATAGTTATATATCAATATAGATATTTCTACAAATATCTAGCTTTACGTATAAATTTAAACTTGTATAGTTATGGTTTTGTAGGGCTGAAAACATACATACAAAATTTGTATTATTATCAGCATTATTCTTATAATTGCCATTGATGTTATTCCAGGGGCAGGTAATAAACCGCATGAGTCTTTGACCAATTTTTACCATTTTAGGTAAAAAGCTGCATTGACTGCACTTCTGCATTTTGTGGGATATGGTAGGACTGCAAGCAAATCCTGAGACAAGATATGTCAAAAACACTCCATACAGCATGCAATTTCGATTTCCAAGATAGAAACATTGGTCACGCTGAACATTGTTGAACGTTTTCACTGCAATGCATCCTGGGACGCTTGGATCCAGGTTCCATCATTCATGTTGCGCTATTTCAACCAACCTGTGTGGCTCATATTCACTTTGGGTTGACGATTGGCATGGTCATGGTGTAGGCCGAGCCTTTTTTGCCACTTCATCCGCCTCCGATCAAGCATAATGCCTTGCCCATAAGCATTCCCCTCCCTGGAATAACTTAACCTACCCATTCCCCTATCTGGAATAACTGTACCTACCACAAAAGAAGTGATAAGCAGCGATCAATTTGACTGTTGTAGGCTGCCGTATCCCGCTTAAGGGCGAATTTCAAACGTTGTCCATCACAGAGACAAATGATCTGGCTCCAGCCGCGTCTATAGGAGTATCTGTCTGCTCACTTCTAGCTCCAGTGGAGACTGATGGAAAAATGGCCGCTAACAACCTGTGATCCTTGTTCCGGGTGCGCGTGTCACCATCGAGCCTTAATGACATCATAAAGCTGCTTCAAGTGCAAGACTTGCAGGCTTATATACAGTCTATCTATCTATCTATCTATCTATCTATCTATCTATCTATCTAATGTATGTTACTGCATAGATATATATCTAGCTATATAAATAGATAGCTATATATCAATATAGATATTTCTACAAATATCTAGCTTTACGTATAAATTTAAACTTCTATAGTTATGGTTTTGTAGGGCTGAAAACATACATACAAAATTTGTATTATTATCAGCATTATTCTTATAATTGCCATTGATGTTATTCCAGGGACAGGTAATAAACCGCATGAGGCTTTGACCAATTTTTACCATTTTAGGTAAAAAGCTGCATTGACTGCACTTCTGCATTTTGTGGGATATGGTAGGACTGCAAGCAAATCCTGAGACAAGATATATCAAAAACACTCCATACAGCATGCAATTTCATTTTCCAAGATAGAAACATTGGTCACGCTGAACATTGTTGAACGTTTTCGCTGCAATGCATCCTGAGACGCTTGGATCCAGGTTCTATCATTCATGCTGCGCCATTTCAACCAACCTGTGTGGCTCATATTCACTTTGGGTTGACGAGTTGCATGGTCATGGTGTAGGCCGAGCCTTTTTTGCCACTTCATCCGCCTCTGATCAAGCATAATGCCTTGCCCATAAGCATTCCCCACCCTGGAATATCTTAACCTACCCATTCCCCTATCTGGAATAACTGTACCTCCCTCAAAAGAAGTGATAAGCCGCAATATATTTGACTGTTGTAGGCTGCCGTCTCCCGCTTAAGGGCGAATTTCAAACGTTGTCCATCACAGAGACAAATGATCTGGCTCCAGCCGCGTCTATAGGAGTATCTGTCTGCTCACTTCTAGCTCCAGTGGAGACTGATGGAAAAATGGCCGCTAACAACCTGTGGTCCTTGTTCCGGGTGCGCGTGTCACCATCGAGCCTTAATGACATCATAAAGCTGCTTCAAGTGCAAGACTTACAGGCTTATATACAGTCTATCTATCTATCTATCTATCTATCTATCTATCTATCTATCTATCTATCTAATGTATGTTACTGCATAGATATATATCTAGCTATATAAATAGATAGTTATATATCAATATAGATATTTCTACAAATATCTAGCTTTACGTATAAATTTAAACTTGTATAGTTATGGTTTTGTAGGGCTGAAAACATACATACAAAATTTGTATTATTATCAGCATTATTCTTATAATTGCCATTGATGTTATTCCAGGGGCAGGTATTAAACCGCATGAGTCTTTGACCAATTTTTACCATTTTAGGTAAAAAGCTGCATTGACTGTACTTCTGCATTTTGTGGGATATGGTAGGACTGCAAGCAAATCCTGAGACAAGATATGTCAAAAACACTCCATACAGCATGCAATTTCATTTTCCAAGATAGAAACATTGGTCACGCTGAACATTGTTGAACGTTTTCGCTGCAATGCATCCTGGGACGCTTGGATCCAGGTTCTATCATTCATGCTGCGCCACTTCAACCAACCTGTGTGGCTCATATTCACTTTGGGTTGACGAGTTGCATGGTCATGGTGTAGGCCGAGCCTTTTTTGCCACTTCATCCGCCTCCGATCAAGCATAATGCCTTGCCCATAAGCATTCCCCTCCCTGGAATAACTTAACTTACCCATTCCCCTATCTGGAATAACTGTACCTACCACAAAAGAAGTGATAAGCAGCGATCAATTTGACTGTTGTAGGCTGCCGTCTCCCGCTTAAGGGCAAATTTCAAACGTTGTCCATCACAGAGACAAATGATCTGGTTCCAGCAGCGTCTATAGGAGTATCTGTCTGCTCACTTCTAGCTCCAGTGGAGACTGATGGAAAAATGGCCGCTAACAACCTGTGATCCTTGTTCCGGGTGCGCGTGTCACCATCGAGCCTTAATGACATCATAAAGCTGCTTCAAGTGCAAGACTTGCAGGCTTATATACAGTCTATCTATCTATCTATCTATCTATCTATCTATCTATCTATCTAATGTATGTTACTGCATAGATATATATCTAGCTATATAAATAGATAGCTATATATCAATATAGATATTTCTACAAATATCTAGCTTTACGTATAAATTTAAACTTCTATAGTTATGGTTTTGTAGGGCTGAAAACATACATACAAAATTTGTATTATTATCAGCATTATTCTTAGAATTGCCATTGATGTTATTCCAGGGACAGGTAATAAACCGCATGAGGCTTTGACCAATTTTTACCATTTTAGGTAAAAAGCTGCATTGACTGCACTTCTGCATTTTGTGGGATATGGTAGGACTGCAAGCAAATCCTGAGACAAGATATATCAAAAACACTCCATACAGCATGCAATTTCATTTTCCAAGATAGAAACATTGGTCACGCTGAACATTGTTGAACGTTTTCGCTGCAATGCATCCTGAGACGCTTGGATCCAGGTTCTATCATTCATGCTGCGCCATTTCAACCAACCTGTGTGGCTCATATTCACTTTGGGTTGACGAGTTGCATGGTCATGGTGTAGGCCGAGCCTTTTTTGCCACTTCATCCGCCTCTGATCAAGCATAATGCCTTGCCCATAAGCATTCCCCACCCTGGAATATCTTAACCTACCCATTCCCCTATCTGGAATAACTGTACCTCCCTCAAAAGAAGTGATAAGCCGCAATATATTTGACTGTTGTAGGCTGCCGTCTCCCGCTTAAGGGCGAATTTCAAACGTTGTCCATCACAGAGACAAATGATCTGGCTCCAGCCGCGTCTATAGGAGTATCTGTCTGCTCACTTCTAGCTCCAGTGGAGACTGATGGAAAAATGGCCGCTAACAACCTGTGGTCCTTGTTCCGGGTGCGCGTGTCACCATCGAGCCTTAATGACATCATAAAGCTGCTTCAAGTGCAAGACTTACAGGCTTATATACAGTCTATCTATCTATCTATCTATCTATCTATCTATCTATCTATCTATCTAATGTATGTTACTGCATAGATATATATCTAGCTATATAAATAGATAGTTATATATCAATATAGATATTTCTACAAATATCTAGCTTTACGTATAAATTTAAACTTGTATAGTTATGGTTTTGTAGGGCTGAAAACATACATACAAAATTTGTATTATTATCAGCATTATTCTTATAATTGCCATTGATGTTATTCCAGGGGCAGGTATTAAACCGCATGAGTCTTTGACCAATTTTTACCATTTTAGGTAAAAAGCTGCATTGACTGTACTTCTGCATTTTGTGGGATATGGTAGGACTGCAAGCAAATCCTGAGACAAGATATGTCAAAAACACTCCATACAGCATGCAATTTCATTTTCCAAGATAGAAACATTGGTCACGCTGAACATTGTTGAACGTTTTCGCTGCAATGCATCCTGGGACGCTTGGATCCAGGTTCTATCATTCATGCTGCGCCATTTCAACCAACCTGTGTGGCTCATATTCACTTTGGGTTGACGAGTTGCATGGTCATGGTGTAGGCCGAGCCTTTTTTGCCACTTCATCCGCCTCCGATCAAGCATAATGCCTTGCCCATAAGCATTCCCCTCCCTGGAATAACTTAACTTACCCATTCCCCTATCTGGAATAACTGTACCTACCACAAAAGAAGTGATAAGCAGCGATCAATTTGACTGTTGTAGGCTGCCGTCTCCCGCTTAAGGGCGAATTTCAAACGTTGTCCATCACAGAGACAAATGATCTGGCTCCAGCAGCGTCTATAGGAGTATCTGTCTGCTCACTTCTAGCTCCAGTGGAGACTGATGGAAAAATGGCCGCTAACAACCTGTGATCCTTGTTCCGGGTGCGCGTGTCACCATCGAGCCTTAATGACATCATAAAGCTGCTTCAAGTGCAAGACTTGCAGGCTTATATACAGTCTATCTATCTATCTATCTATCTATCTATCTATCTATCTATCTAATGTATGTTACTGCATAGATATATATCTAGCTATATAAATAGATAGCTATATATCAATATAGATATTTCTACAAATATCTAGCTTTACGTATAAATTTAAACTTCTATAGTTATGGTTTTGTAGGGCTGAAAACATACATACAAAATTTGTATTATTATCAGCATTATTCTTATAATTGCCATTGATGTTATTCCAGGGACAGGTAATAAACCGCATGAGGCTTTGACCAATTTTTACCATTTTAGGTAAAAAGCTGCATTGACTGCACTTCTGCATTTTGTGGGATATGGTAGGACTGCAAGCAAATCCTGAGACAAGATATATCAAAAACACTCCATACAGCATGCAATTTCATTTTCCAAGATAGAAACATTGGTCACGCTGAACATTGTTGAACGTTTTCGCTGCAATGCATCCTGAGACGCTTGGATCCAGGTTCTATCATTCATGCTGCGCCATTTCAACCAACCTGTGTGGCTCATATTCACTTTGGGTTGACGAGTTGCATGGTCATGGTGTAGGCCGAGCCTTTTTTGCCACTTCATCCGCCTCCGATCAAGCATAATGCCTTGCCCATAAGCATTCCCCACCCTGGAATATCTTAACCTACCCATTCCCCTATCTGGAATAACTGTACCTCCCTCAAAAGAAGTGATAAGCCGCAATATATTTGACTGTTGTAGGCTGCCGTCTCCCGCTTAAGGGCGAATTTCAAACGTTGTCCATCACAGAGACAAATGATCTGGCTCCAGCCGCGTCTATAGGAGTATCTGTCTGCTCACTTCTAGCTCCAGTGGAGACTGATGGAAAAATGGCCGCTAACAACCTGTGGTCCTTGTTCCGGGTGCGCGTGTCACCATCGAGCCTTAATGACATCATAAAGCTGCTTCAAGTGCAAGACTTGCAGGCTTATATACAGTCTATCTATCTATCTATCTATCTAATGTATGTTACTGCATAGATATATATCTAGCTATATAAATAGATAGTTATATATCAATATAGATATTTCTACAAATATCTAGCTTTACGTATAAATTTAAACTTGTATAGTTATGGTTTTGTAGGGCTGAAAACATACATACAAAATTTGTATTATTATCAGCATTATTCTTATAATTGCCATTGATGTTATTCCAGGGGCAGGTAATAAACCGCATGAGTCTTTGACCAATTTTTACCATTTTAGGTAAAAAGCTGCATTGACTGCACTTCTGCATTTTGTGGGATATGGTAGGACTGCAAGCAAATCCTGAGACAAGATATGTCAAAAACACTCCATACAGCATGCAATTTCGATTTCCAAGATAGAAACATTGGTCACGCTGAACATTGTTGAACGTTTTCACTGCAATGCATCCTGGGACGCTTGGATCCAGGTTCCATCATTCATGTTGCGCTATTTCAACCAACCTGTGTGGCTCATATTCACTTTGGGTTGACGATTGGCATGGTCATGGTGTAGGCCGAGCCTTTTTTGCCACTTCATCCGCCTCCGATCAAGCATAATGCCTTGCCCATAAGCATTCCCCTCCCTGGAATAACTTAACCTACCCATTCCCCTATCTGGAATAACTGTACCTACCACAAAAGAAGTGATAAGCAGCGATCAATTTGACTGTTGTAGGCTGCCGTATCCCGCTTAAGGGCGAATTTCAAACGTTGTCCATCACAGAGACAAATGATCTGGCTCCAGCCGCGTCTATAGGAGTATCTGTCTGCTCACTTCTAGCTCCAGTGGAGACTGATGGAAAAATGGCCGCTAACAACCTGTGATCCTTGTTCCGGGTGCGCGTGTCACCATCGAGCCTTAATGACATCATAAAGCTGCTTCAAGTGCAAGACTTGCAGGCTTATATACAGTCTATCTATCTATCTATCTATCTATCTATCTATCTATCTATCTATCTATCTATCTATCTATCTAATGTATGTTACTGCATAGATATATATCTAGCTATATAAATAGATAGCTATATATCAATATAGATATTTCTACAAATATCTAGCTTTACGTATAAATTTAAACTTCTATAGTTATGGTTTTGTAGGGCTGAAAACATACATACAAAATTTGTATTATTATCAGCATTATTCTTATAATTGCCATTGATGTTATTCCAGGGACAGGTAATAAACCGCATGAGGCTTTGACCAATTTTTACCATTTTAGGTAAAAAGCTGCATTGACTGCACTTCTGCATTTTGTGGGATATGGTAGGACTGCAAGCAAATCCTGAGACAAGATATATCAAAAACACTCCATACAGCATGCAATTTCATTTTCCAAGATAGAAACATTGGTCACGCTGAACATTGTTGAACGTTTTCGCTGCAATGCATCCTGAGACGCTTGGATCCAGGTTCTATCATTCATGCTGCGCCATTTCAACCAACCTGTGTGGCTCATATTCACTTTGGGTTGACGAGTTGCATGGTCATGGTGTAGGCCGAGCCTTTTTTGCCACTTCATCCGCCTCTGATCAAGCATAATGCCTTGCCCATAAGCATTCCCCACCCTGGAATATCTTAACCTACCCATTCCCCTATCTGGAATAACTGTACCTCCCTCAAAAGAAGTGATAAGCCGCAATATATTTGACTGTTGTAGGCTGCCGTCTCCCGCTTAAGGGCGAATTTCAAACGTTGTCCATCACAGAGACAAATGATCTGGCTCCAGCCGCGTCTATAGGAGTATCTGTCTGCTCACTTCTAGCTCCAGTGGAGACTGATGGAAAAATGGCCGCTAACAACCTGTGGTCCTTGTTCCGGGTGCGCGTGTCACCATCGAGCCTTAATGACATCATAAAGCTGCTTCAAGTGCAAGACTTACAGGCTTATATACAGTCTATCTATCTATCTATCTATCTATCTATCTATCTATCTATCTAATGTATGTTACTGCATAGATATATATCTAGCTATATAAATAGATAGTTATATATCAATATAGATATTTCTACAAATATCTAGCTTTACGTATAAATTTAAACTTGTATAGTTATGGTTTTGTAGGGCTGAAAACATACATACAAAATTTGTATTATTATCAGCATTATTCTTATAATTGCCATTGATGTTATTCCAGGGGCAGGTATTAAACCGCATGAGTCTTTGACCAATTTTTACCATTTTAGGTAAAAAGCTGCATTGACTGTACTTCTGCATTTTGTGGGATATGGTAGGACTGCAAGCAAATCCTGAGACAAGATATGTCAAAAACACTCCATACAGCATGCAATTTCATTTTCCAAGATAGAAACATTGGTCACGCTGAACATTGTTGAACGTTTTCGCTGCAATGCATCCTGGGACGCTTGGATCCAGGTTCTATCATTCATGCTGCGCCACTTCAACCAACCTGTGTGGCTCATATTCACTTTGGGTTGACGAGTTGCATGGTCATGGTGTAGGCCGAGCCTTTTTTGCCACTTCATCCGCCTCCGATCAAGCATAATGCCTTGCCCATAAGCATTCCCCTCCCTGGAATAACTTAACTTACCCATTCCCCTATCTGGAATAACTGTACCTACCACAAAAGAAGTGATAAGCAGCGATCAATTTGACTGTTGTAGGCTGCCGTCTCCCGCTTAAGGGCAAATTTCAAACGTTGTCCATCACAGAGACAAATGATCTGGTTCCAGCAGCGTCTATAGGAGTATCTGTCTGCTCACTTCTAGCTCCAGTGGAGACTGATGGAAAAATGGCCGCTAACAACCTGTGATCCTTGTTCCGGGTGCGCGTGTCACCATCGAGCCTTAATGACATCATAAAGCTGCTTCAAGTGCAAGACTTGCAGGCTTATATACAGTCTATCTATCTATCTATCTATCTATCTATCTATCTATCTATCTATCTAATGTATGTTACTGCATAGATATATATCTAGCTATATAAATAGATAGCTATATATCAATATAGATATTTCTACAAATATCTAGCTTTACGTATAAATTTAAACTTCTATAGTTATGGTTTTGTAGGGCTGAAAACATACATACAAAATTTGTATTATTATCAGCATTATTCTTAGAATTGCCATTGATGTTATTCCAGGGACAGGTAATAAACCGCATGAGGCTTTGACCAATTTTTACCATTTTAGGTAAAAAGCTGCATTGACTGCACTTCTGCATTTTGTGGGATATGGTAGGACTGCAAGCAAATCCTGAGACAAGATATATCAAAAACACTCCATACAGCATGCAATTTCATTTTCCAAGATAGAAACATTGGTCACGCTGAACATTGTTGAACGTTTTCGCTGCAATGCATCCTGAGACGCTTGGATCCAGGTTCTATCATTCATGCTGCGCCATTTCAACCAACCTGTGTGGCTCATATTCACTTTGGGTTGACGAGTTGCATGGTCATGGTGTAGGCCGAGCCTTTTTTGCCACTTCATCCGCCTCCGATCAAGCATAATGCCTTGCCCATAAGCATTCCCCACCCTGGAATATCTTAACCTACCCATTCCCCTATCTGGAATAACTGTACCTCCCTCAAAAGAAGTGATAAGCCGCAATATATTTGACTGTTGTAGGCTGCCGTCTCCCGCTTAAGGGCGAATTTCAAACGTTGTCCATCACAGAGACAAATGATCTGGCTCCAGCCGCGTCTATAGGAGTATCTGTCTGCTCACTTCTAGCTCCAGTGGAGACTGATGGAAAAATGGCCGCTAACAACCTGTGGTCCTTGTTCCGGGTGCGCGTGTCACCATCGAGCCTTAATGACATCATAAAGCTGCTTCAAGTGCAAGACTTGCAGGCTTATATACAGTCTATCTATCTATCTATCTAATGTATGTTACTGCATAGATATATATCTAGCTATATAAATAGATAGTTATATATCAATATAGATATTTCTACAAATATCTAGCTTTACGTATAAATTTAAACTTGTATAGTTATGGTTTTGTAGGGCTGAAAACATACATACAAAATTTGTATTATTATCAGCATTATTCTTATAATTGCCATTGATGTTATTCCAGGGGCAGGTAATAAACCGCATGAGTCTTTGACCAATTTTTACCATTTTAGGTAAAAAGCTGCATTGACTGCACTTCTGCATTTTGTGGGATATGGTAGGACTGCAAGCAAATCCTGAGACAAGATATGTCAAAAACACTCCATACAGCATGCAATTTCGATTTCCAAGATAGAAACATTGGTCACGCTGAACATTGTTGAACGTTTTCACTGCAATGCATCCTGGGACGCTTGGATCCAGGTTCCATCATTCATGTTGCGCTATTTCAACCAACCTGTGTGGCTCATATTCACTTTGGGTTGACGATTGGCATGGTCATGGTGTAGGCCGAGCCTTTTTTGCCACTTCATCCGCCTCCGATCAAGCATAATGCCTTGCCCATAAGCATTCCCCTCCCTGGAATAACTTAACCTACCCATTCCCCTATCTGGAATAACTGTACCTACCACAAAAGAAGTGATAAGCAGCGATCAATTTGACTGTTGTAGGCTGCCGTATCCCGCTTAAGGGCGAATTTCAAACGTTGTCCATCACAGAGACAAATGATCTGGCTCCAGCAGCGTCTATAGGAGTATCTGTCTGCTCACTTCTAGCTCCAGTGGAGACTGATGGAAAAATGGCCGCTAACAACCTGTGATCCTTGTTCCGGGTGCGCGTGTCACCATCGAGCCTTAATGACATCATAAAGCTGCTTCAAGTGCAAGACTTGCAGGCTTATATACAGTCTATCTATCTATCTATCTATCTATCTATCTATCTATCTATCTAATGTATGTTACTGCATAGATATATATCTAGCTATATAAATAGATAGCTATATATCAATATAGATATTTCTACAAATATCTAGCTTTACGTATAAATTTAAACTTCTATAGTTATGGTTTTGTAGGGCTGAAAACATACATACAAAATTTGTATTATTATCAGCATTATTCTTATAATTGCCATTGATGTTATTCCAGGGACAGGTAATAAACCGCATGAGGCTTTGACCAATTTTTACCATTTTAGGTAAAAAGCTGCATTGACTGCACTTCTGCATTTTGTGGGATATGGTAGGACTGCAAGCAAATCCTGAGACAAGATATATCAAAAACACTCCATACAGCATGCAATTTCATTTTCCAAGATAGAAACATTGGTCACGCTGAACATTGTTGAACGTTTTCGCTGCAATGCATCCTGAGACGCTTGGATCCAGGTTCTATCATTCATGCTGCGCCATTTCAACCAACCTGTGTGGCTCATATTCACTTTGGGTTGACGAGTTGCATGGTCATGGTGTAGGCCGAGCCTTTTTTGCCACTTCATCCGCCTCCGATCAAGCATAATGCCTTGCCCATAAGCATTCCCCACCCTGGAATATCTTAACCTACCCATTCCCCTATCTGGAATAACTGTACCTCCCTCAAAAGAAGTGATAAGCCGCAATATATTTGACTGTTGTAGGCTGCCGTCTCCCGCTTAAGGGCGAATTTCAAACGTTGTCCATCACAGAGACAAATGATCTGGCTCCAGCCGCGTCTATAGGAGTATCTGTCTGCTCACTTCTAGCTCCAGTGGAGACTGATGGAAAAATGGCCGCTAACAACCTGTGGTCCTTGTTCCGGGTGCGCGTGTCACCATCGAGCCTTAATGACATCATAAAGCTGCTTCAAGTGCAAGACTTGCAGGCTTATATACAGTCTATCTATCTATCTATCTATCTAATGTATGTTACTGCATAGATATATATCTAGCTATATAAATAGATAGTTATATATCAATATAGATATTTCTACAAATATCTAGCTTTACGTATAAATTTAAACTTGTATAGTTATGGTTTTGTAGGGCTGAAAACATACATACAAAATTTGTATTATTATCAGCATTATTCTTATAATTGCCATTGATGTTATTCCAGGGGCAGGTAATAAACCGCATGAGTCTTTGACCAATTTTTACCATTTTAGGTAAAAAGCTGCATTGACTGCACTTCTGCATTTTGTGGGATATGGTAGGACTGCAAGCAAATCCTGAGACAAGATATGTCAAAAACACTCCATACAGCATGCAATTTCGATTTCCAAGATAGAAACATTGGTCACGCTGAACATTGTTGAACGTTTTCACTGCAATGCATCCTGGGACGCTTGGATCCAGGTTCCATCATTCATGTTGCGCTATTTCAACCAACCTGTGTGGCTCATATTCACTTTGGGTTGACGATTGGCATGGTCATGGTGTAGGCCGAGCCTTTTTTGCCACTTCATCCGCCTCCGATCAAGCATAATGCCTTGCCCATAAGCATTCCCCTCCCTGGAATAACTTAACCTACCCATTCCCCTATCTGGAATAACTGTACCTACCACAAAAGAAGTGATAAGCAGCGATCAATTTGACTGTTGTAGGCTGCCGTATCCCGCTTAAGGGCGAATTTCAAACGTTGTCCATCACAGAGACAAATGATCTGGCTCCAGCAGCGTCTATAGGAGTATCTGTCTGCTCACTTCTAGCTCCAGTGGAGACTGATGGAAAAATGGCCGCTAACAACCTGTGATCCTTGTTCCGGGTGCGCGTGTCACCATCGAGCCTTAATGACATCATAAAGCTGCTTCAAGTGCAAGACTTGCAGGCTTATATACAGTCTATCTATCTATCTATCTATCTATCTATCTAATGTATGTTACTGCATAGATATATATCTAGCTATATAAATAGATAGCTATATATCAATATAGATATTTCTACAAATATCTAGCTTTACGTATAAATTTAAACTTCTATAGTTATGGTTTTGTAGGGCTGAAAACATACATACAAAATTTGTATTATTATCAGCATTATTCTTATAATTGCCATTGATGTTATTCCAGGGACAGGTAATAAACCGCATGAGGCTTTGACCAATTTTTACCATTTTAGGTAAAAAGCTGCATTGACTGCACTTCTGCATTTTGTGGGATATGGTAGGACTGCAAGCAAATCCTGAGACAAGATATATCAAAAACACTCCATACAGCATGCAATTTCATTTTCCAAGATAGAAACATTGGTCACGCTGAACATTGTTGAACGTTTTCGCTGCAATGCATCCTGAGACGCTTGGATCCAGGTTCTATCATTCATGCTGCGCCATTTCAACCAACCTGTGTGGCTCATATTCACTTTGGGTTGACGAGTTGCATGGTCATGGTGTAGGCCGAGCCTTTTTTGCCACTTCATCCGCCTCTGATCAAGCATAATGCCTTGCCCATAAGCATTCCCCACCCTGGAATATCTTAACCTACCCATTCCCCTATCTGGAATAACTGTACCTCCCTCAAAAGAAGTGATAAGCCGCAATATATTTGACTGTTGTAGGCTGCCGTCTCCCGCTTAAGGGCGAATTTCAAACGTTGTCCATCACAGAGACAAATGATCTGGCTCCAGCCGCGTCTATAGGAGTATCTGTCTGCTCACTTCTAGCTCCAGTGGAGACTGATGGAAAAATGGCCGCTAACAACCTGTGGTCCTTGTTCCGGGTGCGCGTGTCACCATCGAGCCTTAATGACATCATAAAGCTGCTTCAAGTGCAAGACTTACAGGCTTATATACAGTCTTTCTATCTATCTATCTATCTATCTATCTATCTATCTATCTATCTAATGTATGTTACTGCATAGATATATATCTAGCTATATAAATAGATAGTTATATATCAATATAGATATTTCTACAAATATCTAGCTTTACGTATAAATTTAAACTTGTATAGTTATGGTTTTGTAGGGCTGAAAACATACATACAAAATTTGTATTATTATCAGCATTATTCTTATAATTGCCATTGATGTTATTCCAGGGGCAGGTATTAAACCGCATGAGTCTTTGACCAATTTTTACCATTTTAGGTAAAAAGCTGCATTGACTGTACTTCTGCATTTTGTGGGATATGGTAGGACTGCAAGCAAATCCTGAGACAAGATATGTCAAAAACACTCCATACAGCATGCAATTTCGATTTCCAAGATAGAAACATTGGTCACGCTGAACATTGTTGAACGTTTTCACTGCAATGCATCCTGGGACGCTTGGATCCAGGTTCCATCATTCATGTTGCGCTATTTCAACCAACCTGTGTGGCTCATATTCACTTTGGGTTGACGATTGGCATGGTCATGGTGTAGGCCGAGCCTTTTTTGCCACTTCATCCGCCTCCGATCAAGCATAATGCCTTGCCCATAAGCATTCCCCACCCTGGAATATCTTAACCTACCCATTCCCCTATCTGGAATAACTGTACCTCCCTCAAAAGAAGTGATAAGCCGCAATATATTTGACTGTTGTAGGCTGCCGTCTCCCGCTTAAGGGCGAATTTCAAACGTTGTCCATCACAGAGACAAATGATCTGGCTCCAGCCGCGTCTATAGGAGTATCTGTCTGCTCACTTCTAGCTCCAGTGGAGACTGATGGAAAAATGGCCGCTAACAACCTGTGGTCCTTGTTCCGGGTGCGCGTGTCACCATCGAGCCTTAATGACATCATAAAGCTGCTTCAAGTGCAAGACTTACAGGCTTATATACAGTCTTTCTATCTATCTATCTATCTATCTATCTATCTATCTAATGTATGTTACTGCATAGATATATATCTAGCTATATAAATAGATAGTTATATATCAATATAGATATTTCTACAAATATCTAGCTTTACGTATAAATTTAAACTTGTATAGTTATGGTTTTGTAGGGCTGAAAACATACATACAAAATTTGTATTATTATCAGCATTATTCTTATAATTGCCATTGATGTTATTCCAGGGGCAGGTATTAAACCGCATGAGTCTTTGACCAATTTTTACCATTTTAGGTAAAAAGCTGCATTGACTGTACTTCTGCATTTTGTGGGATATGGTAGGACTGCAAGCAAATCCTGAGACAAGATATGTCAAAAACACTCCATACAGCATGCAATTTCATTTTCCAAGATAGAAACATTGGTCACGCTGAACATTGTTGAACGTTTTCGCTGCAATGCATCCTGGGACGCTTGGATCCAGGTTCTATCATTCATGCTGCGCCACTTCAACCAACCTGTGTGGCTCATATTCACTTTGGGTTGACGAGTTGCATGGTCATGGTGTAGGCCGAGCCTTTTTTGCCACTTCATCCGCCTCCGATCAAGCATAATGCCTTGCCCATAAGCATTCCCCTCCCTGGAATAACTTAACTTACCCATTCCCCTATCTGGAATAACTGTACCTACCACAAAAGAAGTGATAAGCAGCGATCAATTTGACTGTTGTAGGCTGCCGTCTCCCGCTTAAGGGCGAATTTCAAACGTTGTCCATCACAGAGACAAATGATCTGGTTCCAGCAGCGTCTATAGGAGTATCTGTCTGCTCACTTCTAGCTCCAGTGGAGACTGATGGAAAAATGGCCGCTAACAACCTGTGATCCTTGTTCCGGGTGCGCGTGTCACCATCGAGCCTTAATGACATCATAAAGCTGCTTCAAGTGCAAGACTTGCAGGCTTATATACAGTCTATCTATCTATCTATCTATCTATCTATCTATCTATCTATCTATCTATCTAATGTATGTTACTGCATAGATATATATCTAGCTATATAAATAGATAGCTATATATCAATATAGATATTTCTACAAATATCTAGCTTTACGTATAAATTTAAACTTCTATAGTTATGGTTTTGTAGGGCTGAAAACATACATACAAAATTTGTATTATTATCAGCATTATTCTTATAATTGCCATTGATGTTATTCCAGGGACAGGTAATAAACCGCATGAGGCTTTGACCAATTTTTACCATTTTAGGTAAAAAGCTGCATTGACTGCACTTCTGCATTTTGTGGGATATGGTAGGACTGCAAGCAAATCCTGAGACAAGATATATCAAAAACACTCCATACAGCATGCAATTTCATTTTCCAAGATAGAAACATTGGTCACGCTGAACATTGTTGAACGTTTTCGCTGCAATGCATCCTGAGACGCTTGGATCCAGGTTCTATCATTCATGCTGCGCCATTTCAACCAACCTGTGTGGCTCATATTCACTTTGGGTTGACGAGTTGCATGGTCATGGTGTAGGCCGAGCCTTTTTTGCCACTTCATCCGCCTCCGATCAAGCATAATGCCTTGCCCATAAGCATTCCCCACCCTGGAATATCTTAACCTACCCATTCCCCTATCTGGAATAACTGTACCTCCCTCAAAAGAAGTGATAAGCCGCAATATATTTGACTGTTGTAGGCTGCCGTCTCCCGCTTAAGGGCGAATTTCAAACGTTGTCCATCACAGAGACAAATGATCTGGCTCCAGCCGCGTCTATAGGAGTATCTGTCTGCTCACTTCTAGCTCCAGTGGAGACTGATGGAAAAATGGCCGCTAACAACCTGTGGTCCTTGTTCCGGGTGTGCGTGTCACCATCGAGCCTTAATGACATCATAAAGCTGCTTCAAGTGCAAGACTTGCAGGCTTATATACAGTCTATCTATCTATCTATCTATCTAATGTATGTTACTGCATAGATATATATCTAGCTATATAAATAGATAGTTATATATCAATATAGATATTTCTACAAATATCTAGCTTTACGTATAAATTTAAACTTGTATAGTTATGGTTTTGTAGGGCTGAAAACATACATACAAAATTTGTATTATTATCAGCATTATTCTTATAATTGCCATTGATGTTATTCCAGGGGCAGGTAATAAACCGCATGAGTCTTTGACCAATTTTTACCATTTTAGGTAAAAAGCTGCATTGACTGCACTTCTGCATTTTGTGGGATATGGTAGGACTGCAAGCAAATCCTGAGACAAGATATGTCAAAAACACTCCATACAGCATGCAATTTCGATTTCCAAGATAGAAACATTGGTCACGCTGAACATTGTTGAACGTTTTCACTGCAATGCATCCTGGGACGCTTGGATCCAGGTTCCATCATTCATGTTGCGCTATTTCAACCAACCTGTGTGGCTCATATTCACTTTGGGTTGACGATTGGCATGGTCATGGTGTAGGCCGAGCCTTTTTTGCCACTTCATCCGCCTCCGATCAAGCATAATGCCTTGCCCATAAGCATTCCCCTCCCTGGAATAACTTAACCTACCCATTCCCCTATCTGGAATAACTGTACCTACCACAAAAGAAGTGATAAGCAGCGATCAATTTGACTGTTGTAGGCTGCCGTATCCCGCTTAAGGGCGAATTTCAAACGTTGTCCATCACAGAGACAAATGATCTGGCTCCAGCAGCGTCTATAGGAGTATCTGTCTGCTCACTTCTAGCTCCAGTGGAGACTGATGGAAAAATGGCCGCTAACAACCTGTGGTCCTTGTTCCGGGTGCGCGTGTCACCATCGAGCCTTAATGACATCATAAAGCTGCTTCAAGTGCAAGACTTACAGGCTTATATACAGTCTTTCTATCTATCTATCTATCTATCTATCTATCTATCTATCTATCTAATGTATGTTACTGCATAGATATATATCTAGCTATATAAATAGATAGTTATATATCAATATAGATATTTCTACAAATATCTAGCTTTACGTATAAATTTAAACTTGTATAGTTATGGTTTTGTAGGGCTGAAAACATACATACAAAATTTGTATTATTATCAGCATTATTCTTATAATTGCCATTGATGTTATTCCAGGGGCAGGTATTAAACCGCATGAGTCTTTGACCAATTTTTACCATTTTAGGTAAAAAGCTGCATTGACTGTACTTCTGCATTTTGTGGGATATGGTAGGACTGCAAGCAAATCCTGAGACAAGATATGTCAAAAACACTCCATACAGCATGCAATTTCGATTTCCAAGATAGAAACATTGGTCACGCTGAACATTGTTGAACGTTTTCACTGCAATGCATCCTGGGACGCTTGGATCCAGGTTCCATCATTCATGTTGCGCTATTTCAACCAACCTGTGTGGCTCATATTCACTTTGGGTTGACGATTGGCATGGTCATGGTGTAGGCCGAGCCTTTTTTGCCACTTCATCCGCCTCCGATCAAGCATAATGCCTTGCCCATAAGCATTCCCCACCCTGGAATATCTTAACCTACCCATTCCCCTATCTGGAATAACTGTACCTCCCTCAAAAGAAGTGATAAGCCGCAATATATTTGACTGTTGTAGGCTGCCGTCTCCCGCTTAAGGGCGAATTTCAAACGTTGTCCATCACAGAGACAAATGATCTGGCTCCAGCCGCGTCTATAGGAGTATCTGTCTGCTCACTTCTAGCTCCAGTGGAGACTGATGGAAAAATGGCCGCTAACAACCTGTGGTCCTTGTTCCGGGTGCGCGTGTCACCATCGAGCCTTAATGACATCATAAAGCTGCTTCAAGTGCAAGACTTACAGGCTTATATACAGTCTTTCTATCTATCTATCTATCTATCTATCTATCTAATGTATGTTACTGCATAGATATATATCTAGCTATATAAATAGATAGTTATATATCAATATAGATATTTCTACAAATATCTAGCTTTACGTATAAATTTAAACTTGTATAGTTATGGTTTTGTAGGGCTGAAAACATACATACAAAATTTGTATTATTATCAGCATTATTCTTATAATTGCCATTGATGTTATTCCAGGGGCAGGTATTAAACCGCATGAGTCTTTGACCAATTTTTACCATTTTAGGTAAAAAGCTGCATTGACTGTACTTCTGCATTTTGTGGGATATGGTAGGACTGCAAGCAAATCCTGAGACAAGATATGTCAAAAACACTCCATACAGCATGCAATTTCATTTTCCAAGATAGAAACATTGGTCACGCTGAACATTGTTGAACGTTTTCGCTGCAATGCATCCTGGGACGCTTGGATCCAGGTTCTATCATTCATGCTGCGCCACTTCAACCAACCTGTGTGGCTCATATTCACTTTGGGTTGACGAGTTGCATGGTCATGGTGTAGGCCGAGCCTTTTTTGCCACTTCATCCGCCTCCGATCAAGCATAATGCCTTGCCCATAAGCATTCCCCTCCCTGGAATAACTTAACTTACCCATTCCCCTATCTGGAATAACTGTACCTACCACAAAAGAAGTGATAAGCAGCGATCAATTTGACTGTTGTAGGCTGCCGTCTCCCGCTTAAGGGCGAATTTCAAACGTTGTCCATCACAGAGACAAATGATCTGGTTCCAGCAGCGTCTATAGGAGTATCTGTCTGCTCACTTCTAGCTCCAGTGGAGACTGATGGAAAAATGGCCGCTAACAACCTGTGATCCTTGTTCCGGGTGCGCGTGTCACCATCGAGCCTTAATGACATCATAAAGCTGCTTCAAGTGCAAGACTTGCAGGCTTATATACAGTCTATCTATCTATCTATCTATCTATCTATCTATCTATCTATCTATCTATCTATCTAATGTATGTTACTGCATAGATATATATCTAGCTATATAAATAGATAGCTATATATCAATATAGATATTTCTACAAATATCTAGCTTTACGTATAAATTTAAACTTCTATAGTTATGGTTTTGTAGGGCTGAAAACATACATACAAAATTTGTATTATTATCAGCATTATTCTTATAATTGCCATTGATGTTATTCCAGGGACAGGTAATAAACCGCATGAGGCTTTGACCAATTTTTACCATTTTAGGTAAAAAGCTGCATTGACTGCACTTCTGCATTTTGTGGGATATGGTAGGACTGCAAGCAAATCCTGAGACAAGATATATCAAAAACACTCCATACAGCATGCAATTTCATTTTCCAAGATAGAAACATTGGTCACGCTGAACATTGTTGAACGTTTTCGCTGCAATGCATCCTGAGACGCTTGGATCCAGGTTCTATCATTCATGCTGCGCCATTTCAACCAACCTGTGTGGCTCATATTCACTTTGGGTTGACGAGTTGCATGGTCATGGTGTAGGCCGAGCCTTTTTTGCCACTTCATCCGCCTCCGATCAAGCATAATGCCTTGCCCATAAGCATTCCCCACCCTGGAATATCTTAACCTACCCATTCCCCTATCTGGAATAACTGTACCTCCCTCAAAAGAAGTGATAAGCCGCAATATATTTGACTGTTGTAGGCTGCCGTCTCCCGCTTAAGGGCGAATTTCAAACGTTGTCCATCACAGAGACAAATGATCTGGCTCCAGCCGCGTCTATAGGAGTATCTGTCTGCTCACTTCTAGCTCCAGTGGAGACTGATGGAAAAATGGCCGCTAACAACCTGTGGTCCTTGTTCCGGGTGTGCGTGTCACCATCGAGCCTTAATGACATCATAAAGCTGCTTCAAGTGCAAGACTTGCAGGCTTATATACAGTCTATCTATCTATCTATCTATCTAATGTATGTTACTGCATAGATATATATCTAGCTATATAAATAGATAGTTATATATCAATATAGATATTTCTACAAATATCTAGCTTTACGTATAAATTTAAACTTGTATAGTTATGGTTTTGTAGGGCTGAAAACATACATACAAAATTTGTATTATTATCAGCATTATTCTTATAATTGCCATTGATGTTATTCCAGGGGCAGGTAATAAACCGCATGAGTCTTTGACCAATTTTTACCATTTTAGGTAAAAAGCTGCATTGACTGCACTTCTGCATTTTGTGGGATATGGTAGGACTGCAAGCAAATCCTGAGACAAGATATGTCAAAAACACTCCATACAGCATGCAATTTCGATTTCCAAGATAGAAACATTGGTCACGCTGAACATTGTTGAACGTTTTCACTGCAATGCATCCTGGGACGCTTGGATCCAGGTTCCATCATTCATGTTGCGCTATTTCAACCAACCTGTGTGGCTCATATTCACTTTGGGTTGACGATTGGCATGGTCATGGTGTAGGCCGAGCCTTTTTTGCCACTTCATCCGCCTCCGATCAAGCATAATGCCTTGCCCATAAGCATTCCCCTCCCTGGAATAACTTAACCTACCCATTCCCCTATCTGGAATAACTGTACCTACCACAAAAGAAGTGATAAGCAGCGATCAATTTGACTGTTGTAGGCTGCCGTATCCCGCTTAAGGGCGAATTTCAAACGTTGTCCATCACAGAGACAAATGATCTGGCTCCAGCAGCGTCTATAGGAGTATCTGTCTGCTCACTTCTAGCTCCAGTGGAGACTGATGGAAAAATGGCCGCTAACAACCTGTGATCCTTGTTCCGGGTGCGCGTGTCACCATCGAGCCTTAATGACATCATAAAGCTGCTTCAAGTGCAAGACTTGCAGGCTTATATACAGTCTATCTATCTATCTATCTATCTATCTATCTATCTATCTATCTAATGTATGTTACTGCATAGATATATATCTAGCTATATAAATAGATAGCTATATATCAATATAGATATTTCTACAAATATCTAGCTTTACGTATAAATTTAAACTTCTATAGTTATGGTTTTGTAGGGCTGAAAACATACATACAAAATTTGTATTATTATCAGCATTATTCTTATAATTGCCATTGATGTTATTCCAGGGACAGGTAATAAACCGCATGAGGCTTTGACCAATTTTTACCATTTTAGGTAAAAAGCTGCATTGACTGCACTTCTGCATTTTGTGGGATATGGTAGGACTGCAAGCAAATCCTGAGACAAGATATATCAAAAACACTCCATACAGCATGCAATTTCATTTTCCAAGATAGAAACATTGGTCACGCTGAACATTGTTGAACGTTTTCGCTGCAATGCATCCTGAGACGCTTGGATCCAGGTTCTATCATTCATGCTGCGCCATTTCAACCAACCTGTGTGGCTCATATTCACTTTGGGTTGACGAGTTGCATGGTCATGGTGTAGGCCGAGCCTTTTTTGCCACTTCATCCGCCTCTGATCAAGCATAATGCCTTGCCCATAAGCATTCCCCACCCTGGAATATCTTAACCTACCCATTCCCCTATCTGGAATAACTGTACCTCCCTCAAAAGAAGTGATAAGCCGCAATATATTTGACTGTTGTAGGCTGCCGTCTCCCGCTTAAGGGCGAATTTCAAACGTTGTCCATCACAGAGACAAATGATCTGGCTCCAGCCGCGTCTATAGGAGTATCTGTCTGCTCACTTCTAGCTCCAGTGGAGACTGATGGAAAAATGGCCGCTAACAACCTGTGGTCCTTGTTCCGGGTGCGCGTGTCACCATCGAGCCTTAATGACATCATAAAGCTGCTTCAAGTGCAAGACTTACAGGCTTATATACAGTCTTTCTATCTATCTATCTATCTATCTATCTATCTATCTATCTATCTATCTATCTAATGTATGTTACTGCATAGATATATATCTAGCTATATAAATAGATAGTTATATATCAATATAGATATTTCTACAAATATCTAGCTTTACGTATAAATTTAAACTTGTATAGTTATGGTTTTGTAGGGCTGAAAACATACATACAAAATTTGTATTATTATCAGCATTATTCTTATAATTGCCATTGATGTTATTCCAGGGGCAGGTATTAAACCGCATGAGTCTTTGACCAATTTTTACCATTTTAGGTAAAAAGCTGCATTGACTGTACTTCTGCATTTTGTGGGATATGGTAGGACTGCAAGCAAATCCTGAGACAAGATATGTCAAAAACACTCCATACAGCATGCAATTTCATTTTCCAAGATAGAAACATTGGTCACGCTGAACATTGTTGAACGTTTTCGCTGCAATGCATCCTGGGACGCTTGGATCCAGGTTCTATCATTCATGCTGCGCCACTTCAACCAACCTGTGTGGCTCATATTCACTTTGGGTTGACGAGTTGCATGGTCATGGTGTAGGCCGAGCCTTTTTTGCCACTTCATCCGCCTCCGATCAAGCATAATGCCTTGCCCATAAGCATTCCCCTCCCTGGAATAACTTAACTTACCCATTCCCCTATCTGGAATAACTGTACCTACCACAAAAGAAGTGATAAGCAGCGATCAATTTGACTGTTGTAGGCTGCCGTCTCCCGCTTAAGGGCGAATTTCAAACGTTGTCCATCACAGAGACAAATGATCTGGTTCCAGCAGCGTCTATAGGAGTATCTGTCTGCTCACTTCTAGCTCCAGTGGAGACTGATGGAAAAATGGCCGCTAACAACCTGTGATCCTTGTTCCGGGTGCGCGTGTCACCATCGAGCCTTAATGACATCATAAAGCTGCTTCAAGTGCAAGACTTGCAGGCTTATATACAGTCTATCTATCTATCTATCTATCTATCTATCTATCTATCTATCTATCTAATGTATGTTACTGCATAGATATATATCTAGCTATATAAATAGATAGCTATATATCAATATAGATATTTCTACAAATATCTAGCTTTACGTATAAATTTAAACTTCTATAGTTATGGTTTTGTAGGGCTGAAAACATACATACAAAATTTGTATTATTATCAGCATTATTCTTATAATTGCCATTGATGTTATTCCAGGGACAGGTAATAAACCGCATGAGGCTTTGACCAATTTTTACCATTTTAGGTAAAAAGCTGCATTGACTGCACTTCTGCATTTTGTGGGATATGGTAGGACTGCAAGCAAATCCTGAGACAAGATATATCAAAAACACTCCATACAGCATGCAATTTCATTTTCCAAGATAGAAACATTGGTCACGCTGAACATTGTTGAACGTTTTCGCTGCAATGCATCCTGAGACGCTTGGATCCAGGTTCTATCATTCATGCTGCGCCATTTCAACCAACCTGTGTGGCTCATATTCACTTTGGGTTGACGAGTTGCATGGTCATGGTGTAGGCCGAGCCTTTTTTGCCACTTCATCCGCCTCCGATCAAGCATAATGCCTTGCCCATAAGCATTCCCCACCCTGGAATATCTTAACCTACCCATTCCCCTATCTGGAATAACTGTACCTCCCTCAAAAGAAGTGATAAGCCGCAATATATTTGACTGTTGTAGGCTGCCGTCTCCCGCTTAAGGGCGAATTTCAAACGTTGTCCATCACAGAGACAAATGATCTGGCTCCAGCCGCGTCTATAGGAGTATCTGTCTGCTCACTTCTAGCTCCAGTGGAGACTGATGGAAAAATGGCCGCTAACAACCTGTGGTCCTTGTTCCGGGTGTGCGTGTCACCATCGAGCCTTAATGACATCATAAAGCTGCTTCAAGTGCAAGACTTGCAGGCTTATATACAGTCTATCTATCTATCTATCTATCTAATGTATGTTACTGCATAGATATATATCTAGCTATATAAATAGATAGTTATATATCAATATAGATATTTCTACAAATATCTAGCTTTACGTATAAATTTAAACTTGTATAGTTATGGTTTTGTAGGGCTGAAAACATACATACAAAATTTGTATTATTATCAGCATTATTCTTATAATTGCCATTGATGTTATTCCAGGGGCAGGTAATAAACCGCATGAGTCTTTGACCAATTTTTACCATTTTAGGTAAAAAGCTGCATTGACTGCACTTCTGCATTTTGTGGGATATGGTAGGACTGCAAGCAAATCCTGAGACAAGATATGTCAAAAACACTCCATACAGCATGCAATTTCGATTTCCAAGATAGAAACATTGGTCACGCTGAACATTGTTGAACGTTTTCACTGCAATGCATCCTGGGACGCTTGGATCCAGGTTCCATCATTCATGTTGCGCTATTTCAACCAACCTGTGTGGCTCATATTCACTTTGGGTTGACGATTGGCATGGTCATGGTGTAGGCCGAGCCTTTTTTGCCACTTCATCCGCCTCCGATCAAGCATAATGCCTTGCCCATAAGCATTCCCCTCCCTGGAATAACTTAACCTACCCATTCCCCTATCTGGAATAACTGTACCTACCACAAAAGAAGTGATAAGCAGCGATCAATTTGACTGTTGTAGGCTGCCGTATCCCGCTTAAGGGCGAATTTCAAACGTTGTCCATCACAGAGACAAATGATCTGGCTCCAGCCGCGTCTATAGGAGTATCTGTCTGCTCACTTCTAGCTCCAGTGGAGACTGATGGAAAAATGGCCGCTAACAACCTGTGGTCCTTGTTCCGGGTGCGCGTGTCACCATCGAGCCTTAATGACATCATAAAGCTGCTTCAAGTGCAAGACTTACAGGCTTATATACAGTCTATCTATCTATCTATCTATCTATCTATCTATCTATCTATCTAATGTATGTTACTGCATAGATATATATCTAGCTATATAAATAGATAGTTATATATCAATATAGATATTTCTACAAATATCTAGCTTTACGTATAAATTTAAACTTGTATAGTTATGGTTTTGTAGGGCTGAAAACATACATACAAAATTTGTATTATTATCAGCATTATTCTTATAATTGCCATTGATGTTATTCCAGGGGCAGGTATTAAACCGCATGAGTCTTTGACCAATTTTTACCATTTTAGGTAAAAAGCTGCATTGACTGTACTTCTGCATTTTGTGGGATATGGTAGGACTGCAAGCAAATCCTGAGACAAGATATGTCAAAAACACTCCATACAGCATGCAATTTCATTTTCCAAGATAGAAACATTGGTCACGCTGAACATTGTTGAACGTTTTCGCTGCAATGCATCCTGGGACGCTTGGATCCAGGTTCTATCATTCATGCTGCGCCACTTCAACCAACCTGTGTGGCTCATATTCACTTTGGGTTGACGAGTTGCATGGTCATGGTGTAGGCCGAGCCTTTTTTGCCACTTCATCCGCCTCCGATCAAGCATAATGCCTTGCCCATAAGCATTCCCCTCCCTGGAATAACTTAACTTACCCATTCCCCTATCTGGAATAACTGTACCTACCACAAAAGAAGTGATAAGCAGCGATCAATTTGACTGTTGTAGGCTGCCGTCTCCCGCTTAAGGGCAAATTTCAAACGTTGTCCATCACAGAGACAAATGATCTGGTTCCAGCAGCGTCTATAGGAGTATCTGTCTGCTCACTTCTAGCTCCAGTGGAGACTGATGGAAAAATGGCCGCTAACAACCTGTGATCCTTGTTCCGGGTGCGCGTGTCACCATCGAGCCTTAATGACATCATAAAGCTGCTTCAAGTGCAAGACTTGCAGGCTTATATACAGTCTATCTATCTATCTATCTATCTATCTATCTATCTATCTAATGTATGTTACTGCATAGATATATATCTAGCTATATAAATAGATAGCTATATATCAATATAGATATTTCTACAAATATCTAGCTTTACGTATAAATTTAAACTTCTATAGTTATGGTTTTGTAGGGCTGAAAACATACATACAAAATTTGTATTATTATCAGCATTATTCTTAGAATTGCCATTGATGTTATTCCAGGGACAGGTAATAAACCGCATGAGGCTTTGACCAATTTTTACCATTTTAGGTAAAAAGCTGCATTGACTGCACTTCTGCATTTTGTGGGATATGGTAGGACTGCAAGCAAATCCTGAGACAAGATATATCAAAAACACTCCATACAGCATGCAATTTCATTTTCCAAGATAGAAACATTGGTCACGCTGAACATTGTTGAACGTTTTCGCTGCAATGCATCCTGAGACGCTTGGATCCAGGTTCTATCATTCATGCTGCGCCATTTCAACCAACCTGTGTGGCTCATATTCACTTTGGGTTGACGAGTTGCATGGTCATGGTGTAGGCCGAGCCTTTTTTGCCACTTCATCCGCCTCCGATCAAGCATAATGCCTTGCCCATAAGCATTCCCCACCCTGGAATATCTTAACCTACCCATTCCCCTATCTGGAATAACTGTACCTCCCTCAAAAGAAGTGATAAGCCGCAATATATTTGACTGTTGTAGGCTGCCGTCTCCCGCTTAAGGGCGAATTTCAAACGTTGTCCATCACAGAGACAAATGATCTGGCTCCAGCCGCGTCTATAGGAGTATCTGTCTGCTCACTTCTAGCTCCAGTGGAGACTGATGGAAAAATGGCCGCTAACAACCTGTGGTCCTTGTTCCGGGTGCGCGTGTCACCATCGAGCCTTAATGACATCATAAAGCTGCTTCAAGTGCAAGACTTGCAGGCTTATATACAGTCTATCTATCTATCTATCTAATGTATGTTACTGCATAGATATATATCTAGCTATATAAATAGATAGTTATATATCAATATAGATATTTCTACAAATATCTAGCTTTACGTATAAATTTAAACTTGTATAGTTATGGTTTTGTAGGGCTGAAAACATACATACAAAATTTGTATTATTATCAGCATTATTCTTATAATTGCCATTGATGTTATTCCAGGGGCAGGTAATAAACCGCATGAGTCTTTGACCAATTTTTACCATTTTAGGTAAAAAGCTGCATTGACTGCACTTCTGCATTTTGTGGGATATGGTAGGACTGCAAGCAAATCCTGAGACAAGATATGTCAAAAACACTCCATACAGCATGCAATTTCGATTTCCAAGATAGAAACATTGGTCACGCTGAACATTGTTGAACGTTTTCACTGCAATGCATCCTGGGACGCTTGGATCCAGGTTCCATCATTCATGTTGCGCTATTTCAACCAACCTGTGTGGCTCATATTCACTTTGGGTTGACGATTGGCATGGTCATGGTGTAGGCCGAGCCTTTTTTGCCACTTCATCCGCCTCCGATCAAGCATAATGCCTTGCCCATAAGCATTCCCCTCCCTGGAATAACTTAACCTACCCATTCCCCTATCTGGAATAACTGTACCTACCACAAAAGAAGTGATAAGCAGCGATCAATTTGACTGTTGTAGGCTGCCGTATCCCGCTTAAGGGCGAATTTCAAACGTTGTCCATCACAGAGACAAATGATCTGGCTCCAGCAGCGTCTATAGGAGTATCTGTCTGCTCACTTCTAGCTCCAGTGGAGACTGATGGAAAAATGGCCGCTAACAACCTGTGATCCTTGTTCCGGGTGCGCGTGTCACCATCGAGCCTTAATGACATCATAAAGCTGCTTCAAGTGCAAGACTTGCAGGCTTATATACAGTCTATCTATCTATCTATCTATCTATCTATCTATCTATCTATCTAATGTATGTTACTGCATAGATATATATCTAGCTATATAAATAGATAGCTATATATCAATATAGATATTTCTACAAATATCTAGCTTTACGTATAAATTTAAACTTCTATAGTTATGGTTTTGTAGGGCTGAAAACATACATACAAAATTTGTATTATTATCAGCATTATTCTTATAATTGCCATTGATGTTATTCCAGGGACAGGTAATAAACCGCATGAGGCTTTGACCAATTTTTACCATTTTAGGTAAAAAGCTGCATTGACTGCACTTCTGCATTTTGTGGGATATGGTAGGACTGCAAGCAAATCCTGAGACAAGATATATCAAAAACACTCCATACAGCATGCAATTTCATTTTCCAAGATAGAAACATTGGTCACGCTGAACATTGTTGAACGTTTTCGCTGCAATGCATCCTGAGACGCTTGGATCCAGGTTCTATCATTCATGCTGCGCCATTTCAACCAACCTGTGTGGCTCATATTCACTTTGGGTTGACGATTGGCATGGTCATGGTGTAGGCCGAGCCTTTTTTGCCACTTCATCCGCCTCCGATCAAGCATAATGCCTTGCCCATAAGCATTCCCCACCCTGGAATATCTTAACCTACCCATTCCCCTATCTGGAATAACTGTACCTCCCTCAAAAGAAGTGATAAGCCGCAATATATTTGACTGTTGTAGGCTGCCGTCTCCCGCTTAAGGGCGAATTTCAAACGTTGTCCATCACAGAGACAAATGATCTGGCTCCAGCCGCGTCTATAGGAGTATCTGTCTGCTCACTTCTAGCTCCAGTGGAGACTGATGGAAAAATGGCCGCTAACAACCTGTGGTCCTTGTTCCGGGTGCGCGTGTCACCATCGAGCCTTAATGACATCATAAAGCTGCTTCAAGTGCAAGACTTGCAGGCTTATATACAGTCTATCTATCTATCTATCTATCTAATGTATGTTACTGCATAGATATATATCTAGCTATATAAATAGATAGTTATATATCAATATAGATATTTCTACAAATATCTAGCTTTACGTATAAATTTAAACTTGTATAGTTATGGTTTTGTAGGGCTGAAAACATACATACAAAATTTGTATTATTATCAGCATTATTCTTATAATTGCCATTGATGTTATTCCAGGGGCAGGTAATAAACCGCATGAGTCTTTCACCAATTTTTACCATTTTAGGTAAAAAGCTGCATTGACTGCACTTCTGCATTTTGTGGGATATGGTAGGACTGCAAGCAAATCCTGAGACAAGATATGTCAAAAACACTCCATACAGCATGCAATTTCGATTTCCAAGATAGAAACATTGGTCACGCTGAACATTGTTGAACGTTTTCACTGCAATGCATCCTGGGACGCTTGGATCCAGGTTCCATCATTCATGTTGCGCTATTTCAACCAACCTGTGTGGCTCATATTCACTTTGGGTTGACGATTGGCATGGTCATGGTGTAGGCCGAGCCTTTTTTGCCACTTCATCCGCCTCCGATCAAGCATAATGCCTTGCCCATAAGCATTCCCCTCCCTGGAATAACTTAACCTACCCATTCCCCTATCTGGAATAACTGTACCTACCACAAAAGAAGTGATAAGCAGCGATCAATTTGACTGTTGTAGGCTGCCGTATCCCGCTTAAGGGCGAATTTCAAACGTTGTCCATCACAGAGACAAATGATCTGGCTCCAGCCGCGTCTATAGGAGTATCTGTCTGCTCACTTCTAGCTCCAGTGGAGACTGATGGAAAAATGGCCGCTAACAACCTGTGATCCTTGTTCCGGGTGCGCGTGTCACCATCGAGCCTTAATGACATCATAAAGCTGCTTCAAGTGCAAGACTTGCAGGCTTATATACAGTCTATCTATCTATCTATCTATCTATCTATCTATCTATCTATCTATCTAATGTATGTTACTGCATAGATATATATCTAGCTATATAAATAGATAGCTATATATCAATATAGATATTTCTACAAATATCTAGCTTTACGTATAAATTTAAACTTCTATAGTTATGGTTTTGTAGGGCTGAAAACATACATACAAAATTTGTATTATTATCAGCATTATTCTTATAATTGCCATTGATGTTATTCCAGGGACAGGTAATAAACCGCATGAGGCTTTGACCAATTTTTACCATTTTAGGTAAAAAGCTGCATTGACTGCACTTCTGCATTTTGTGGGATATGGTAGGACTGCAAGCAAATCCTGAGACAAGATATATCAAAAACACTCCATACAGCATGCAATTTCATTTTCCAAGATAGAAACATTGGTCACGCTGAACATTGTTGAACGTTTTCGCTGCAATGCATCCTGAGACGCTTGGATCCAGGTTCTATCATTCATGCTGCGCCATTTCAACCAACCTGTGTGGCTCATATTCACTTTGGGTTGACGAGTTGCATGGTCATGGTGTAGGCCGAGCCTTTTTTGCCACTTCATCCGCCTCTGATCAAGCATAATGCCTTGCCCATAAGCATTCCCCACCCTGGAATATCTTAACCTACCCATTCCCCTATCTGGAATAACTGTACCTCCCTCAAAAGAAGTGATAAGCCGCAATATATTTGACTGTTGTAGGCTGCCGTCTCCCGCTTAAGGGCGAATTTCAAACGTTGTCCATCACAGAGACAAATGATCTGGCTCCAGCCGCGTCTATAGGAGTATCTGTCTGCTCACTTCTAGCTCCAGTGGAGACTGATGGAAAAATGGCCGCTAACAACCTGTGGTCCTTGTTCCGGGTGCGCGTGTCACCATCGAGCCTTAATGACATCATAAAGCTGCTTCAAGTGCAAGACTTACAGGCTTATATACAGTCTTTCTATCTATCTATCTATCTATCTATCTATCTATCTATCTATCTATCTATCTATCTATCTATCTAATGTATGTTACTGCATAGATATATATCTAGCTATATAAATAGATAGTTATATATCAATATAGATATTTCTACAAATATCTAGCTTTACGTATAAATTTAAACTTGTATAGTTATGGTTTTGTAGGGCTGAAAACATACATACAAAATTTGTATTATTATCAGCATTATTCTTATAATTGCCATTGATGTTATTCCAGGGGCAGGTATTAAACCGCATGAGTCTTTGACCAATTTTTACCATTTTAGGTAAAAAGCTGCATTGACTGTACTTCTGCATTTTGTGGGATATGGTAGGACTGCAAGCAAATCCTGAGACAAGATATGTCAAAAACACTCCATACAGCATGCAATTTCATTTTCCAAGATAGAAACATTGGTCACGCTGAACATTGTTGAACGTTTTCGCTGCAATGCATCCTGGGACGCTTGGATCCAGGTTCTATCATTCATGCTGCGCCACTTCAACCAACCTGTGTGGCTCATATTCACTTTGGGTTGACGAGTTGCATGGTCATGGTGTAGGCCGAGCCTTTTTTGCCACTTCATCCGCCTCCGATCAAGCATAATGCCTTGCCCATAAGCATTCCCCTCCCTGGAATAACTTAACTTACCCATTCCCCTATCTGGAATAACTGTACCTACCACAAAAGAAGTGATAAGCAGCGATCAATTTGACTGTTGTAGGCTGCCGTCTCCCGCTTAAGGGCGAATTTCAAACGTTGTCCATCACAGAGACAAATGATCTGGTTCCAGCAGCGTCTATAGGAGTATCTGTCTGCTCACTTCTAGCTCCAGTGGAGACTGATGGAAAAATGGCCGCTAACAACCTGTGATCCTTGTTCCGGGTGCGCGTGTCACCATCGAGCCTTAATGACATCATAAAGCTGCTTCAAGTGCAAGACTTGCAGGCTTATATACAGTCTATCTATCTATCTATCTATCTATCTATCTATCTATCTATCTATCTATCTAATGTATGTTACTGCATAGATATATATCTAGCTATATAAATAGATAGCTATATATCAATATAGATATTTCTACAAATATCTAGCTTTACGTATAAATTTAAACTTCTATAGTTATGGTTTTGTAGGGCTGAAAACATACATACAAAATTTGTATTATTATCAGCATTATTCTTATAATTGCCATTGATGTTATTCCAGGGACAGGTAATAAACCGCATGAGGCTTTGACCAATTTTTACCATTTTAGGTAAAAAGCTGCATTGACTGCACTTCTGCATTTTGTGGGATATGGTAGGACTGCAAGCAAATCCTGAGACAAGATATATCAAAAACACTCCATACAGCATGCAATTTCATTTTCCAAGATAGAAACATTGGTCACGCTGAACATTGTTGAACGTTTTCGCTGCAATGCATCCTGAGACGCTTGGATCCAGGTTCTATCATTCATGCTGCGCCATTTCAACCAACCTGTGTGGCTCATATTCACTTTGGGTTGACGAGTTGCATGGTCATGGTGTAGGCCGAGCCTTTTTTGCCACTTCATCCGCCTCCGATCAAGCATAATGCCTTGCCCATAAGCATTCCCCACCCTGGAATATCTTAACCTACCCATTCCCCTATCTGGAATAACTGTACCTCCCTCAAAAGAAGTGATAAGCCGCAATATATTTGACTGTTGTAGGCTGCCGTCTCCCGCTTAAGGGCGAATTTCAAACGTTGTCCATCACAGAGACAAATGATCTGGCTCCAGCCGCGTCTATAGGAGTATCTGTCTGCTCACTTCTAGCTCCAGTGGAGACTGATGGAAAAATGGCCGCTAACAACCTGTGGTCCTTGTTCCGGGTGCGCGTGTCACCATCGAGCCTTAATGACATCATAAAGCTGCTTCAAGTGCAAGACTTGCAGGCTTATATACAGTCTATCTATCTATCTATCTATCTAATGTATGTTACTGCATAGATATATATCTAGCTATATAAATAGATAGTTATATATCAATATAGATATTTCTACAAATATCTAGCTTTACGTATAAATTTAAACTTGTATAGTTATGGTTTTGTAGGGCTGAAAACATACATACAAAATTTGTATTATTATCAGCATTATTCTTATAATTGCCATTGATGTTATTCCAGGGGCAGGTAATAAACCGCATGAGTCTTTGACCAATTTTTACCATTTTAGGTAAAAAGCTGCATTGACTGCACTTCTGCATTTTGTGGGATATGGTAGGACTGCAAGCAAATCCTGAGACAAGATATGTCAAAAACACTCCATACAGCATGCAATTTCGATTTCCAAGATAGAAACATTGGTCACGCTGAACATTGTTGAACGTTTTCACTGCAATGCATCCTGGGACGCTTGGATCCAGGTTCCATCATTCATGTTGCGCTATTTCAACCAACCTGTGTGGCTCATATTCACTTTGGGTTGACGATTGGCATGGTCATGGTGTAGGCCGAGCCTTTTTTGCCACTTCATCCGCCTCCGATCAAGCATAATGCCTTGCCCATAAGCATTCCCCTCCCTGGAATAACTTAACCTACCCATTCCCCTATCTGGAATAACTGTACCTACCACAAAAGAAGTGATAAGCAGCGATCAATTTGACTGTTGTAGGCTGCCGTATCCCGCTTAAGGGCGAATTTCAAACGTTGTCCATCACAGAGACAAATGATCTGGCTCCAGCAGCGTCTATAGGAGTATCTGTCTGCTCACTTCTAGCTCCAGTGGAGACTGATGGAAAAATGGCCGCTAACAACCTGTGATCCTTGTTCCGGGTGCGCGTGTCACCATCGAGCCTTAATGACATCATAAAGCTGCTTCAAGTGCAAGACTTGCAGGCTTATATACAGTCTATCTATCTATCTATCTATCTATCTATCTATCTAATGTATGTTACTGCATAGATATATATCTAGCTATATAAATAGATAGCTATATATCAATATAGATATTTCTACAAATATCTAGCTTTACGTATAAATTTAAACTTCTATAGTTATGGTTTTGTAGGGCTGAAAACATACATACAAAATTTGTATTATTATCAGCATTATTCTTATAATTGCCATTGATGTTATTCCAGGGACAGGTAATAAACCGCATGAGGCTTTGACCAATTTTTACCATTTTAGGTAAAAAGCTGCATTGACTGCACTTCTGCATTTTGTGGGATATGGTAGGACTGCAAGCAAATCCTGAGACAAGATATATCAAAAACACTCCATACAGCATGCAATTTCATTTTCCAAGATAGAAACATTGGTCACGCTGAACATTGTTGAACGTTTTCGCTGCAATGCATCCTGAGACGCTTGGATCCAGGTTCTATCATTCATGCTGCGCCATTTCAACCAACCTGTGTGGCTCATATTCACTTTGGGTTGACGAGTTGCATGGTCATGGTGTAGGCCGAGCCTTTTTTGCCACTTCATCCGCCTCTGATCAAGCATAATGCCTTGCCCATAAGCATTCCCCACCCTGGAATATCTTAACCTACCCATTCCCCTATCTGGAATAACTGTACCTACCACAAAAGAAGTGATAAGCCGCAATATATTTGACTGTTGTAGGCTGCCGTCTCCCGCTTAAGGGCGAATTTCAAACGTTGTCCATCACAGAGACAAATGATCTGGCTCCAGCCGCGTCTATAGGAGTATCTGTCTGCTCACTTCTAGCTCCAGTGGAGACTGATGGAAAAATGGCCGCTAACAACCTGTGGTCCTTGTTCCGGGTGCGCGTGTCACCATCGAGCCTTAATGACATCATAAAGCTGCTTCAAGTGCAAGACTTGCAGGCTTATATACAGTCTATCTATCTATCTATCTATCTATCTATCTATCTATCTAATGTATGTTACTGCATAGATATATATCTAGCTATATAAATAGATAGTTATATATCAATATAGATATTTCTACAAATATCTAGCTTTACGTATAAATTTAAACTTCTATAGTTATGGTTTTGTAGGGCTGAAAACATACATACAAAATTTGTATTATTATCAGCATTATTCTTATAATTGCCATTGATGTTATTCCAGGGACAGGTAATAAACCGCATGAGGCTTTGACCAATTTTTACCATTTTAGGTAAAAAGCTGCATTGACTGCACTTCTGCATTTTGTGGGATATGGTAGGACTGCAAGCAAATCCTGAGACAAGATATATCAAAAACACTCCATACAGCATGCAATTTCATTTTCCAAGATAGAAACATTGGTCACGCTGAACATTGTTGAACGTTTTCGCTGCAATGCATCCTGAGACGCTTGGATCCAGGTTCTATCATTCATGCTGCGCCATTTCAACCAACCTGTGTGGCTCATATTCACTTTGGGTTGACGAGTTGCATGGTCATGGTGTAGGCCGAGCCTTTTTTGCCACTTCATCCGCCTCCGATCAAGCATAATGCCTTGCCCATAAGCATTCCCCACCCTGGAATATCTTAACCTACCCATTCCCCTATCTGGAATAACTGTACCTCCCTCAAAAGAAGTGATAAGCCGCAATATATTTGACTGTTGTAGGCTGCCGTCTCCCGCTTAAGGGCGAATTTCAAACGTTGTCCATCACAGAGACAAATGATCTGGCTCCAGCAGCGTCTATAGGAGTATCTGTCTGCTCACTTCTAGCTCCAGTGGAGACTGATGGAAAAATGGCCGCTAACAACCTGTGGTCCTTGTTCCGGGTGCGCGTGTCACCATCGAGCCTTAATGACATCATAAAGCTGCTTCAAGTGCAAGACTTGCAGGCTTATATACAGTCTATCTATCTATCTATCTATCTATCTATCTATCTATCTATCTAATGTATGTTACTGCATAGATATATATCTAGCTATATAAATAGATAGCTATATATCAATATAGATATTTCTACAAATATCTAGCTTTACGTATAAATTTAAACTTCTATAGTTATGGTTTTGTAGGGCTGAAAACATACATACAAAATTTGTATTATTATCAGCATTATTCTTATAATTGCCATTGATGTTATTCCAGGGACAGGTAATAAACCGCATGAGGCTTTGACCAATTTTTACCATTTTAGGTAAAAAGCTGCATTGACTGCACTTCTGCATTTTGTGGGATATGGTAGGACTGCAAGCAAATCCTGAGACAAGATATATCAAAAACACTCCATACAGCATGCAATTTCATTTTCCAAGATAGAAACATTGGTCACGCTGAACATTGTTGAACGTTTTCGCTGCAATGCATCCTGGGACGCTTGGATCCAGGTTCCATCATTCATGTTGCGCTATTTCAACCAACCTGTGTGGCTCATATTCACTTTGGGTTGACGATTGGCATGGTCATGGTGTAGGCCGAGCCTTTTTTGCCACTTCATCCGCCTCCGATCAAGCATAATGCCTTGCCCATAAGCATTCCCCTCCCTGGAATAACTTAACCTACCCATTCCCCTATCTGGAATAACTGTACCTACCACAAAAGAAGTGATAAGCAGCGATCAATTTGACTGTTGTAGGCTGCCGTATCCCGCTTAAGGGCGAATTTCAAACGTTGTCCATCACAGAGACAAATGATCTGGCTCCAGCAGCGTCTATAGGAGTATCTGTCTGCTCACTTCTAGCTCCAGTGGAGACTGATGGAAAAATGGCCGCTAACAACCTGTGATCCTTGTTCCGGGTGCGCGTGTCACCATCGAGCCTTAATGACATCATAAAGCTGCTTCAAGTGCAAGACTTGCAGGCTTATATACAGTCTATCTATCTATCTATCTATCTATCTATCTATCTATCTATCTATCTAATGTATGTTACTGCATAGATATATATCTAGCTATATAAATAGATAGCTATATATCAATATAGATATTTCTACAAATATCTAGCTTTACGTATAAATTTAAACTTCTATAGTTATGGTTTTGTAGGGCTGAAAACATACATACAAAATTTGTATTATTATCAGCATTATTCTTATAATTGCCATTGATGTTATTCCAGGGGCAGGTAATAAACCGCATGAGTCTTTGACCAATTTTTACCATTTTAGGTAAAAAGCTGCATTGACTGTACTTCTGCATTTTGTGGGATATGGTAGGACTGCAAGCAAATCCTGAGACAAGATATGTCAAAAACACTCCATACAGCATGCAATTTCATTTTCCAAGATAGAAACATTGGTCACGCTGAACATTGTTGAACGTTTTCGCTGCAATGCATCCTGGGACGCTTGGATCCAGGTTCTATCATTCATGCTGCGCCATTTCAACCAACCTGTGTGGCTCATATTCACTTTGGGTTGACGAGTTGCATGGTCATGGTGTAGGCCGAGCCTTTTTTGCCACTTCATCCGCCTCCGATCAAGCATAATGCCTTGCCCATAAGCATTCCCCTCCCTGGAATAACTTAACCTACCCATTCCCCTATCTGGAATAACTGTACCTACCACAAAAGAAGTGATAAGCAGCGATCAATTTGACTGTTGTAGGCTGCCGTCTCCCGCTTAAGGGCGAATTTCAAACGTTGTCCATCACAGAGACAAATGATCTGGCTCCAGCAGCGTCTATAGGAGTATCTGTCTGCTCACTTCTAGCTCCAGTGGAGACTGATGGAAAAATGGCCGCTAACAACCTGTGATCCTTGTTCCGGGTGCGCGTGTCACCATCGAGCCTTAATGACATCATAAAGCTGCTTCAAGTGCAAGACTTGCAGGCTTATATACAGTCTATCTATCTATCTATCTATCTATCTATCTATCTATCTAATGTATGTTACTGCATAGATATATATCTAGCTATATAAATAGATAGCTATATATCAATATAGATATTTCTACAAATATCTAGCTTTACGTATAAATTTAAACTTCTATAGTTATGGTTTTGTAGGGCTGAAAACATACATACAAAATTTGTATTATTATCAGCATTATTCTTATAATTGCCATTGATGTTATTCCAGGGGCAGGTAATAAACCGCATGAGGCTTTGACCAATTTTCACCATTTTAGGTAAAAAGCTGCATTGACTGCACTTCTGCATTTTGTGGGATATGGTAGGACTGCAAGCAAATCCTGAGACAAGATATATCAAAAACACTCCATACAGCATGCAATTTCATTTTCCAAGATAGAAACATTGGTCACGCTGAACATTGTTGAACGTTTTCGCTGCAATGCATCCTGAGACGCTTGGATCCAGGTTCTATCATTCATGCTGCGCCATTTCAACCAACCTGTGTGGCTCATATTCACTTTGGGTTGACGAGTTGCATGGTCATGGTGTAGGCCGAGCCTTTTTTGCCACTTCATCCGCCTCCGATCAAGCATAATGCCTTGCCCATAAGCATTCCCCACCCTGGAATATCTTAACCTACCCATTCCCCTATCTGGAATAACTGTACCTCCCTCAAAAGAAGTGATAAGCCGCAATATATTTGACTGTTGTAGGCTGCCGTCTCCCGCTTAAGGGCGAATTTCAAACGTTGTCCATCACAGAGACAAATGATCTGGCTCCAGCCGCGTCTATAGGAGTATCTGTCTGCTCACTTCTAGCTCCAGTGGAGACTGATGGAAAAATGGCCGCTAACAACCTGTGGTCCTTGTTCCGGGTGCGCGTGTCACCATCGAGCCTTAATGACATCATAAAGCTGCTTCAAGTGCAAGACTTGCAGGCTTATATACAGTCTATCTATCTATCTATCTATCTATCTAATGTATGTTACTGCATAGATATATATCTAGCTATATAAATAGATAGCTATATATCAATATAGATATTTCTACAAATATCTAGCTTTACGTATAAATTTAAACTTCTATAGTTATGGTTTTGTAGGGCTGAAAACATACATACAAAATTTGTATTATTATCAGCATTATTCTTATAATTGCCATTGATGTTATTCCAGGGACAGGTAATAAACCGCATGAGGCTTTGACCAATTTTTACCATTTTAGGTAAAAAGCTGCATTGACTGCACTTCTGCATTTTGTGGGATATGGTAGGACTGCAAGCAAATCCTGAGACAAGATATATCAAAAACACTCCATACAGCATGCAATTTCATTTTCCAAGATAGAAACATTGGTCACGCTGAACATTGTTGAACGTTTTCGCTGCAATGCATCCTGGGACGCTTGGATCCAGGTTCCATCATTCATGTTGCGCTATTTCAACCAACCTGTGTGGCTCATATTCACTTTGGGTTGACGATTGGCATGGTCATGGTGTAGGCCGAGCCTTTTTTGCCACTTCATCCGCCTCCGATCAAGCATAATGCCTTGCCCATAAGCATTCCCCTCCCTGGAATAACTTAACCTACCCATTCCCCTATCTGGAATAACTGTACCTACCACAAAAGAAGTGATAAGCAGCGATCAATTTGACTGTTGTAGGCTGCCGTATCCCGCTTAAGGGCGAATTTCAAACGTTGTCCATCACAGAGACAAATGATCTGGCTCCAGCAGCGTCTATAGGAGTATCTGTCTGCTCACTTCTAGCTCCAGTGGAGACTGATGGAAAAATGGCCGCTAACAACCTGTGATCCTTGTTCCGGGTGCGCGTGTCACCATCGAGCCTTAATGACATCATAAAGCTGCTTCAAGTGCAAGACTTGCAGGCTTATATACAGTCTATCTATCTATCTATCTATCTATCTATCTATCTATCTATCTATCTAATGTATGTTACTGCATAGATATATATCTAGCTATATAAATAGATAGCTATATATCAATATAGATATTTCTACAAATATCTAGCTTTACGTATAAATTTAAACTTCTATAGTTATGGTTTTGTAGGGCTGAAAACATACATACAAAATTTGTATTATTATCAGCATTATTCTTATAATTGCCATTGATGTTATTCCAGGGGCAGGTAATAAACCGCATGAGTCTTTGACCAATTTTTACCATTTTAGGTAAAAAGCTGCATTGACTGTACTTCTGCATTTTGTGGGATATGGTAGGACTGCAAGCAAATCCTGAGACAAGATATGTCAAAAACACTCCATACAGCATGCAATTTCATTTTCCAAGATAGAAACATTGGTCACGCTGAACATTGTTGAACGTTTTCGCTGCAATGCATCCTGGGACGCTTGGATCCAGGTTCTATCATTCATGCTGCGCCATTTCAACCAACCTGTGTGGCTCATATTCACTTTGGGTTGACGAGTTGCATGGTCATGGTGTAGGCCGAGCCTTTTTTGCCACTTCATCCGCCTCCGATCAAGCATAATGCCTTGCCCATAAGCATTCCCCTCCCTGGAATAACTTAACCTACCCATTCCCCTATCTGGAATAACTGTACCTACCACAAAAGAAGTGATAAGCAGCGATCAATTTGACTGTTGTAGGCTGCCGTCTCCCGCTTAAGGGCGAATTTCAAACGTTGTCCATCACAGAGACAAATGATCTGGCTCCAGCAGCGTCTATAGGAGTATCTGTCTGCTCACTTCTAGCTCCAGTGGAGACTGATGGAAAAATGGCCGCTAACAACCTGTGATCCTTGTTCCGGGTGCGCGTGTCACCATCGAGCCTTAATGACATCATAAAGCTGCTTCAAGTGCAAGACTTGCAGGCTTATATACAGTCTATCTATCTATCTATCTATCTATCTATCTATCTAATGTATGTTACTGCATAGATATATATCTAGCTATATAAATAGATAGCTATATATCAATATAGATATTTCTACAAATATCTAGCTTTACGTATAAATTTAAACTTCTATAGTTATGGTTTTGTAGGGCTGAAAACATACATACAAAATTTGTATTATTATCAGCATTATTCTTATAATTGCCATTGATGTTATTCCAGGGACAGGTAATAAACCGCATGAGGCTTTGACCAATTTTTACCATTTTAGGTAAAAAGCTGCATTGACTGCACTTCTGCATTTTGTGGGATATGGTAGGACTGCAAGCAAATCCTGAGACAAGATATATCAAAAACACTCCATACAGCATGCAATTTCATTTTCCAAGATAGAAACATTGGTCACGCTGAACATTGTTGAACGTTTTCGCTGCAATGCATCCTGGGACGCTTGGATCCAGGTTCCATCATTCATGTTGCGCTATTTCAACCAACCTGTGTGGCTCATATTCACTTTGGGTTGACGATTGGCATGGTCATGGTGTAGGCCGAGCCTTTTTTGCCACTTCATCCGCCTCCGATCAAGCATAATGCCTTGCCCATAAGCATTCCCCTCCCTGGAATAACTTAACCTACCCATTCCCCTATCTGGAATAACTGTACCTACCACAAAAGAAGTGATAAGCAGCGATCAATTTGACTGTTGTAGGCTGCCGTATCCCGCTTAAGGGCGAATTTCAAACGTTGTCCATCACAGAGACAAATGATCTGGCTCCAGCAGCGTCTATAGGAGTATCTGTCTGCTCACTTCTAGCTCCAGTGGAGACTGATGGAAAAATGGCCGCTAACAACCTGTGATCCTTGTTCCGGGTGCGCGTGTCACCATCGAGCCTTAATGACATCATAAAGCTGCTTCAAGTGCAAGACTTGCAGGCTTATATACAGTCTATCTATCTATCTATCTATCTATCTATCTATCTATCTATCTAATGTATGTTACTGCATAGATATATATCTAGCTATATAAATAGATAGCTATATATCAATATAGATATTTCTACAAATATCTAGCTTTACGTATAAATTTAAACTTCTATAGTTATGGTTTTGTAGGGCTGAAAACATACATACAAAATTTGTATTATTATCAGCATTATTCTTATAATTGCCATTGATGTTATTCCAGGGGCAGGTAATAAACCGCATGAGTCTTTGACCAATTTTTACCATTTTAGGTAAAAAGCTGCATTGACTGTACTTCTGCATTTTGTGGGATATGGTAGGACTGCAAGCAAATCCTGAGACAAGATATGTCAAAAACACTCCATACAGCATGCAATTTCATTTTCCAAGATAGAAACATTGGTCACGCTGAACATTGTTGAACGTTTTCGCTGCAATGCATCCTGGGACGCTTGGATCCAGGTTCTATCATTCATGCTGCGCCATTTCAACCAACCTGTGTGGCTCATATTCACTTTGGGTTGACGAGTTGCATGGTCATGGTGTAGGCCGAGCCTTTTTTGCCACTTCATCCGCCTCCGATCAAGCATAATGCCTTCCTTGCCCATAAGCATTCCCCTCCCTGGAATAACTTAACCTACCCATTCCCCTATCTGGAATAACTGTACCTACCACAAAAGAAGTGATAAGCAGCGATCAATTTGACTGTTGTAGGCTGCCGTCTCCCGCTTAAGGGCGAATTTCAAACGTTGTCCATCACAGAGACAAATGATCTGGCTCCAGCAGCGTCTATAGGAGTATCTGTCTGCTCACTTCTAGCTCCAGTGGAGACTGATGGAAAAATGGCCGCTAACAACCTGTGATCCTTGTTCCGGGTGCGCGTGTCACCATCGAGCCTTAATGACATCATAAAGCTGCTTCAAGTGCAAGACTTGCAGGCTTATATACAGTCTATCTATCTATCTATCTATCTATCTATCTATCTATCTATCTATCTATCTAATGTATGTTACTGCATAGATATATATCTAGCTATATAAATAGATAGCTATATATCAATATAGATATTTCTACAAATATCTAGCTTTACGTATAAATTTAAACTTCTATAGTTATGGTTTTGTAGGGCTGAAAACATACATACAAAATTTGTATTATTATCAGCATTATTCTTATAATTGCCATTGATGTTATTCCAGGGACAGGTAATAAACCGCATGAGGCTTTGACCAATTTTTACCATTTTAGGTAAAAAGCTGCATTGACTGCACTTCTGCATTTTGTGGGATATGGTAGGACTGCAAGCAAATCCTGAGACAAGATATATCAAAAACACTCCATACAGCATGCAATTTCATTTTCCAAGATAGAAACATTGGTCACGCTGAACATTGTTGAACGTTTTCGCTGCAATGCATCCTGGGACGCTTGGATCCAGGTTCCATCATTCATGTTGCGCTATTTCAACCAACCTGTGTGGCTCATATTCACTTTGGGTTGACGATTGGCATGGTCATGGTGTAGGCCGAGCCTTTTTTGCCACTTCATCCGCCTCCGATCAAGCATAATGCCTTGCCCATAAGCATTCCCCTCCCTGGAATAACTTAACCTACCCATTCCCCTATCTGGAATAACTGTACCTACCACAAAAGAAGTGATAAGCAGCGATCAATTTGACTGTTGTAGGCTGCCGTATCCCGCTTAAGGGCGAATTTCAAACGTTGTCCATCACAGAGACAAATGATCTGGCTCCAGCCGCGTCTATAGGAGTATCTGTCTGCTCACTTCTAGCTCCAGTGGAGACTGATGGAAAAATGGCCGCTAACAACCTGTGATCCTTGTTCCGGGTGCGCGTGTCACCATCGAGCCTTAATGACATCATAAAGCTGCTTCAAGTGCAAGACTTGCAGGCTTATATACAGTCTATCTATCTATCTATCTATCTATCTATCTATCTAATGTATGTTACTGCATAGATATATATCTAGCTATATAAATAGATAGCTATATATCAATATAGATATTTCTACAAATATCTAGCTTTACGTATAAATTTAAACTTCTATAGTTATGGTTTTGTAGGGCTGAAAACATACATACAAAATTTGTATTATTATCAGCATTATTCTTATAATTGCCATTGATGTTATTCCAGGGGCAGGTAATAAACCGCATGAGTCTTTGACCAATTTTTACCATTTTAGGTAAAAAGCTGCATTGACTGTACTTCTGCATTTTGTGGGATATGGTAGGACTGCAAGCAAATCCTGAGACAAGATATGTCAAAAACACTCCATACAGCATGCAATTTCATTTTCCAAGATAGAAACATTGGTCACGCTGAACATTGTTGAACGTTTTCGCTGCAATGCATCCTGGGACGCTTGGATCCAGGTTCTATCATTCATGCTGCGCCATTTCAACCAACCTGTGTGGCTCATATTCACTTTGGGTTGACGAGTTGCATGGTCATGGTGTAGGCCGAGCCTTTTTTGCCACTTCATCCGCCTCCGATCAAGCATAATGCCTTGCCCATAAGCATTCCCCTCCCTGGAATAACTTAACCTACCCATTCCCCTATCTGGAATAACTGTACCTACCACAAAAGAAGTGATAAGCAGCGATCAATTTGACTGTTGTAGGCTGCCGTCTCCCGCTTAAGGGCGAATTTCAAACGTTGTCCATCACAGAGACAAATGATCTGGCTCCAGCAGCGTCTATAGGAGTATCTGTCTGCTCACTTCTAGCTCCAGTGGAGACTGATGGAAAAATGGCCGCTAACAACCTGTGATCCTTGTTCCGGGTGCGCGTGTCACCATCGAGCCTTAATGACATCATAAAGCTGCTTCAAGTGCAAGACTTGCAGGCTTATATACAGTCTATCTATCTATCTATCTATCTATCTATCTATCTAATGTATGTTACTGCATAGATATATATCTAGCTATATAAATAGATAGCTATATATCAATATAGATATTTCTACAAATATCTAGCTTTACGTATAAATTTAAACTTCTATAGTTATGGTTTTGTAGGGCTGAAAACATACATACAAAATTTGTATTATTATCAGCATTATTCTTATAATTGCCATTGATGTTATTCCAGGGACAGGTAATAAACCGCATGAGGCTTTGACCAATTTTTACCATTTTAGGTAAAAAGCTGCATTGACTGCACTTCTGCATTTTGTGGGATATGGTAGGACTGCAAGCAAATCCTGAGACAAGATATATCAAAAACACTCTATACAGCATGCAATTTCATTTTCCAAGATAGAAACATTGGTCACGCTGAACATTGTTGAACGTTTTCGCTGCAATGCATCCTGGGACGCTTGGATCCAGGTTCCATCATTCATGTTGCGCTATTTCAACCAACCTGTGTGGCTCATATTCACTTTGGGTTGACGATTGGCATGGTCATGGTGTAGGCCGAGCCTTTTTTGCCACTTCATCCGCCTCCGATCAAGCATAATGCCTTGCCCATAAGCATTCCCCTCCCTGGAATAACTTAACCTACCCATTCCCCTATCTGGAATAACTGTACCTACCACAAAAGAAGTGATAAGCAGCGATCAATTTGACTGTTGTAGGCTGCCGTATCCCGCTTAAGGGCGAATTTCAAACGTTGTCCATCACAGAGACAAATGATCTGGCTCCAGCCGCGTCTATAGGAGTATCTGTCTGCTCACTTCTAGCTCCAGTGGAGACTGATGGAAAAATGGCCGCTAACAACCTGTGATCCTTGTTCCGGGTGCGCGTGTCACCATCGAGCCTTAATGACATCATAAAGCTGCTTCAAGTGCAAGACTTGCAGGCTTATATACAGTCTATCTATCTATCTATCTATCTAATGTATGTTACTGCATAGATATATATCTAGCTATATAAATAGATAGCTATATATCAATATAGATATTTCTACAAATATCTAGCTTTACGTATAAATTTAAACTTCTATAGTTATGGTTTTGTAGGGCTGAAAACATACATACAAAATTTGTATTATTATCAGCATTATTCTTATAATTGCCATTGATGTTATTCCAGGGACAGGTAATAAACCGCATGAGGCTTTGACCAATTTTTACCATTTTAGGTAAAAAGCTGCATTGACTGCACTTCTGCATTTTGTGGGATATGGTAGGACTGCAAGCAAATCCTGAGACAAGATATATCAAAAACACTCCATACAGCATGCAATTTCATTTTCCAAGATAGAAACATTGGTCACGCTGAACATTGTTGAACGTTTTCGCTGCAATGCATCCTGGGACGCTTGGATCCAGGTTCCATCATTCATGTTGCGCTATTTCAACCAACCTGTGTGGCTCATATTCACTTTGGGTTGACGATTGGCATGGTCATGGTGTAGGCCGAGCCTTTTTTGCCACTTCATCCGCCTCCGATCAAGCATAATGCCTTGCCCATAAGCATTCCCCTCCCTGGAATAACTTAACCTACCCATTCCCCTATCTGGAATAACTGTACCTACCACAAAAGAAGTGATAAGCAGCGATCAATTTGACTGTTGTAGGCTGCCGTATCCCGCTTAAGGGCGAATTTCAAACGTTGTCCATCACAGAGACAAATGATCTGGCTCCAGCCGCGTCTATAGGAGTATCTGTCTGCTCACTTCTAGCTCCAGTGGAGACTGATGGAAAAATGGCCGCTAACAACCTGTGATCCTTGTTCCGGGTGCGCGTGTCACCATCGAGCCTTAATGACATCATAAAGCTGCTTCAAGTGCAAGACTTGCAGGCTTATATACAGTCTATCTATCTATCTATCTATCTATCTATCTAATGTATGTTACTGCATAGATATATATCTAGCTATATAAATAGATAGCTATATATCAATATAGATATTTCTACAAATATCTAGCTTTACGTATAAATTTAAACTTCTATAGTTATGGTTTTGTAGGGCTGAAAACATACATACAAAATTTGTATTATTATCAGCATTATTCTTATAATTGCCATTGATGTTATTCCAGGGGCAGGTAATAAACCGCATGAGTCTTTGACCAATTTTTACCATTTTAGGTAAAAAGCTGCATTGACTGTACTTCTGCATTTTGTGGGATATGGTAGGACTGCAAGCAAATCCTGAGACAAGATATGTCAAAAACACTCCATACAGCATGCAATTTCATTTTCCAAGATAGAAACATTGGTCACGCTGAACATTGTTGAACGTTTTCGCTGCAATGCATCCTGGGACGCTTGGATCCAGGTTCTATCATTCATGCTGCGCCATTTCAACCAACCTGTGTGGCTCATATTCACTTTGGGTTGACGAGTTGCATGGTCATGGTGTAGGCCGAGCCTTTTTTGCCACTTCATCCGCCTCCGATCAAGCATAATGCCTTGCCCATAAGCATTCCCCTCCCTGGAATAACTTAACCTACCCATTCCCCTATCTGGAATAACTGTACCTACCACAAAAGAAGTGATAAGCAGCGATCAATTTGACTGTTGTAGGCTGCCGTCTCCCGCTTAAGGGCGAATTTCAAACGTTGTCCATCACAGAGACAAATGATCTGGCTCCAGCAGCGTCTATAGGAGTATCTGTCTGCTCACTTCTAGCTCCAGTGGAGACTGATGGAAAAATGGCCGCTAACAACCTGTGATCCTTGTTCCGGGTGCGCGTGTCACCATCGAGCCTTAATGACATCATAAAGCTGCTTCAAGTGCAAGACTTGCAGGCTTATATACAGTCTATCTATCTATCTATCTATCTATCTATCTATCTAATGTATGTTACTGCATAGATATATATCTAGCTATATAAATAGATAGCTATATATCAATATAGATATTTCTACAAATATCTAGCTTTACGTATAAATTTAAACTTCTATAGTTATGGTTTTGTAGGGCTGAAAACATACATACAAAATTTGTATTATTATCAGCATTATTCTTATAATTGCCATTGATGTTATTCCAGGGACAGGTAATAAACCGCATGAGGCTTTGACCAATTTTTACCATTTTAGGTAAAAAGCTGCATTGACTGCACTTCTGCATTTTGTGGGATATGGTAGGACTGCAAGCAAATCCTGAGACAAGATATATCAAAAACACTCTATACAGCATGCAATTTCATTTTCCAAGATAGAAACATTGGTCACGCTGAACATTGTTGAACGTTTTCGCTGCAATGCATCCTGGGACGCTTGGATCCAGGTTCCATCATTCATGTTGCGCTATTTCAACCAACCTGTGTGGCTCATATTCACTTTGGGTTGACGATTGGCATGGTCATGGTGTAGGCCGAGCCTTTTTTGCCACTTCATCCGCCTCCGATCAAGCATAATGCCTTGCCCATAAGCATTCCCCTCCCTGGAATAACTTAACCTACCCATTCCCCTATCTGGAATAACTGTACCTACCACAAAAGAAGTGATAAGCAGCGATCAATTTGACTGTTGTAGGCTGCCGTATCCCGCTTAAGGGCGAATTTCAAACGTTGTCCATCACAGAGACAAATGATCTGGCTCCAGCCGCGTCTATAGGAGTATCTGTCTGCTCACTTCTAGCTCCAGTGGAGACTGATGGAAAAATGGCCGCTAACAACCTGTGATCCTTGTTCCGGGTGCGCGTGTCACCATCGAGCCTTAATGACATCATAAAGCTGCTTCAAGTGCAAGACTTGCAGGCTTATATACAGTCTATCTATCTATCTATCTATCTAATGTATGTTACTGCATAGATATATATCTAGCTATATAAATAGATAGCTATATATCAATATAGATATTTCTACAAATATCTAGCTTTACGTATAAATTTAAACTTCTATAGTTATGGTTTTGTAGGGCTGAAAACATACATACAAAATTTGTATTATTATCAGCATTATTCTTATAATTGCCATTGATGTTATTCCAGGGGCAGGTAATAAACCGCATGAGTCTTTGACCAATTTTTACCATTTTAGGTAAAAAGCTGCATTGACTGTACTTCTGCATTTTGTGGGATATGGTAGGACTGCAAGCAAATCCTGAGACAAGATATGTCAAAAACACTCCATACAGCATGCAATTTCATTTTCCAAGATAGAAACATTGGTCACGCTGAACATTGTTGAACGTTTTCGCTGCAATGCATCCTGGGACGCTTGGATCCAGGTTCTATCATTCATGCTGCGCCATTTCAACCAACCTGTGTGGCTCATATTCACTTTGGGTTGACGAGTTGCATGGTCATGGTGTAGGCCGAGCCTTTTTTGCCACTTCATCCGCCTCCGATCAAGCATAATGCCTTGCCCATAAGCATTCCCCTCCCTGGAATAACTTAACCTACCCATTCCCCTATCTGGAATAACTGTACCTACCACAAAAGAAGTGATAAGCAGCGATCAATTTGACTGTTGTAGGCTGCCGTCTCCCGCTTAAGGGCGAATTTCAAACGTTGTCCATCACAGAGACAAATGATCTGGCTCCAGCAGCGTCTATAGGAGTATCTGTCTGCTCACTTCTAGCTCCAGTGGAGACTGATGGAAAAATGGCCGCTAACAACCTGTGATCCTTGTTCCGGGTGCGCGTGTCACCATCGAGCCTTAATGACATCATAAAGCTGCTTCAAGTGCAAGACTTGCAGGCTTATATACAGTCTATCTATCTATCTATCTATCTATCTATCTATCTATCTATCTATCTATCTAATGTATGTTACTGCATAGATATATATCTAGCTATATAAATAGATAGCTATATATCAATATAGATATTTCTACAAATATCTAGCTTTACGTATAAATTTAAACTTCTATAGTTATGGTTTTGTAGGGCTGAAAACATACATACAAAATTTGTATTATTATCAGCATTATTCTTATAATTGCCATTGATGTTATTCCAGGGGCAGGTAATAAACCGCATGAGTCTTTGACCAATTTTTACCATTTTAGGTAAAAAGCTGCATTGACTGTACTTCTGCATTTTGTGGGATATGGTAGGACTGCAAGCAAATCCTGAGACAAGATATGTCAAAAACACTCCATACAGCATGCAATTTCATTTTCCAAGATAGAAACATTGGTCACGCTGAACATTGTTGAACGTTTTCGCTGCAATGCATCCTGGGACGCTTGGATCCAGGTTCTATCATTCATGCTGCGCCATTTCAACCAACCTGTGTGGCTCATATTCACTTTGGGTTGACGAGTTGCATGGTCATGGTGTAGGCCGAGCCTTTTTTGCCACTTCATCCGCCTCCGATCAAGCATAATGCCTTGCCCATAAGCATTCCCCTCCCTGGAATAACTTAACCTACCCATTCCCCTATCTGGAATAACTGTACCTACCACAAAAGAAGTGATAAGCAGCGATCAATTTGACTGTTGTAGGCTGCCGTCTCCCGCTTAAGGGCGAATTTCAAACGTTGTCCATCACAGAGACAAATGATCTGGCTCCAGCAGCGTCTATAGGAGTATCTGTCTGCTCACTTCTAGCTCCAGTGGAGACTGATGGAAAAATGGCCGCTAACAACCTGTGATCCTTGTTCCGGGTGCGCGTGTCACCATCGAGCCTTAATGACATCATAAAGCTGCTTCAAGTGCAAGACTTGCAGGCTTATATACAGTCTATCTATCCATCTATCTATCTATCTATCTATCTATCTATCTATCTATCTATCTAATGTATGTTACTGCATAGATATATATCTAGCTATATAAATAGATAGCTATATATCAATATAGATATTTCTACAAATATCTAGCTTTACGTATAAATTTAAACTTCTATAGTTATGGTTTTGTAGGGCTGAAAACATACATACAAAATTTGTATTATTATCAGCATTATTCTTATAATTGCCATTGATGTTATTCCAGGGGCAGGTAATAAACCGCATGAGGCTTTGACCAATTTTTACCATTTTAGGTAAAAAGCTGCATTGACTGCACTTCTGCATTTTGTGGGATATGGTAGGACTGCAAGCAAATCCTGAGACAAGATATATCAAAAACACTCCATACAGCATGCAATTTCATTTTCCAAGATAGAAACATTGGTCACGCTGAACATTGTTGAACGTTTTCGCTGCAATGCATCCTGAGATGCTTGGATCCAGGTTCTATCATTCATGCTGCGCCATTTCAACCAACCTGTGTGGCTCATATTCACTTTGGGTTGACGAGTTGCATGGTCATGGTGTAGGCCGAGCCTTTTTTGCCACTTCATCCGCCTCCGATCAAGCATAATGCCTTGCCCATAAGCATTCCCCACCCTGGAATATCTTAACCTACCCATTCCCCTATCTGGAATAACTGTACCTCCCTCAAAAGAAGTGATAAGCCGCAATATATTTGACTGTTGTAGGCTGCCGTCTCCCGCTTAAGGGCGAATTTCAAACGTTGTCCATCACAGAGACAAATGATCTGGCTCCAGCCGCGTCTATAGGAGTATCTGTCTGCTCACTTCTAGCTCCAGTGGAGACTGATGGAAAAATGGCCGCTAACAACCTGTGGTCCTTGTTCCGGGTGCGCGTGTCACCATCGAGCCTTAATGACATCATAAAGCTGCTTCAAGTGCAAGACTTGCAGGCTTATATACAGTCTATCTATCTATCTATCTATCTAATGTATGTTACTGCATAGATATATATCTAGCTATATAAATAGATAGTTATATATTAATATAGATATTTCTACAAATATCTAGCTTTACGTATAAATTTAAACTTGTATAGTTATGGTTTTGTAGGGCTGAAAACATACATACAAAATTTGTATTATTATCAGCATTATTCTTATAATTGCCATTGATGTTATTCCAGGGGCAGGTAATAAACCGCATGAGTCTTTGACCAATTTTTACCATTTTAGGTAAAAAGCTGCATTGACTGCACTTCTGCATTTTGTGGGATATGGTAGGACTGCAAGCAAATCCTGAGACAAGATATGTCAAAAACACTCCATACAGCATGCAATTTCGATTTCCAAGATAGAAACATTGGTCACGCTGAACATTGTTGAACGTTTTCACTGCAATGCATCCTGGGACGCTTGGATCCAGGTTCCATCATTCATGTTGCGCTATTTCAACCAACCTGTGTGGCTCATATTCACTTTGGGTTGACGATTGGCATGGTCATGGTGTAGGCCGAGCCTTTTTTGCCACTTCATCCGCCTCCGATCAAGCATAATGCCTTGCCCATAAGCATTCCCCTCCCTGGAATAACTTAACCTACCCATTCCCCTATCTGGAATAACTGTACCTACCACAAAAGAAGTGATAAGCAGCGATCAATTTGACTGTTGTAGGCTGCCGTATCCCGCTTAAGGGCGAATTTCAAACGTTGTCCATCACAGAGACAAATGATCTGGCTCCAGCCGCGTCTATAGGAGTATCTGTCTGCTCACTTCTAGCTCCAGTGGAGACTGATGGAAAAATGGCCGCTAACAACCTGTGATCCTTGTTCCGGGTGCGCGTGTCACCATCGAGCCTTAATGACATCATAAAGCTGCTTCAAGTGCAAGACTTGCAGGCTTATATACAGTCTATCTATCTATCTATCTATCTAATGTATGTTACTGCATAGATATATATCTAGCTATATAAATAGATAGCTATATATCAATATAGATATTTCTACAAATATCTAGCTTTACGTATAAATTTAAACTTCTATAGTTATGGTTTTGTAGGGCTGAAAACATACATACAAAATTTGTATTATTATCAGCATTATTCTTATAATTGCCATTGATGTTATTCCAGGGACAGGTAATAAACCGCATGAGGCTTTGACCAATTTTTACCATTTTAGGTAAAAAGCTGCATTGACTGCACTTCTGCATTTTGTGGGATATGGTAGGACTGCAAGCAAATCCTGAGACAAGATATATCAAAAACACTCCATACAGCATGCAATTTCATTTTCCAAGATAGAAACATTGGTCACGCTGAACATTGTTGAACGTTTTCGCTGCAATGCATCCTGGGACGCTTGGATCCAGGTTCCATCATTCATGTTGCGCTATTTCAACCAACCTGTGTGGCTCATATTCACTTTGGGTTGACGATTGGCATGGTCATGGTGTAGGCCGAGCCTTTTTTGCCACTTCATCCGCCTCCGATCAAGCATAATGCCTTGCCCATAAGCATTCCCCTCCCTGGAATAACTTAACCTACCCATTCCCCTATCTGGAATAACTGTACCTACCACAAAAGAAGTGATAAGCAGCGATCAATTTGACTGTTGTAGGCTGCCGTATCCCGCTTAAGGGCGAATTTCAAACGTTGTCCATCACAGAGACAAATGATCTGGCTCCAGCCGCGTCTATAGGAGTATCTGTCTGCTCACTTCTAGCTCCAGTGGAGACTGATGGAAAAATGGCCGCTAACAACCTGTGATCCTTGTTCCGGGTGCGCGTGTCACCATCGAGCCTTAATGACATCATAAAGCTGCTTCAAGTGCAAGACTTGCAGGCTTATATACAGTCTATCTATCTATCTATCTATCTATCTATCTAATGTATGTTACTGCATAGATATATATCTAGCTATATAAATAGATAGCTATATATCAATATAGATATTTCTACAAATATCTAGCTTTACGTATAAATTTAAACTTCTATAGTTATGGTTTTGTAGGGCTGAAAACATACATACAAAATTTGTATTATTATCAGCATTATTCTTATAATTGCCATTGATGTTATTCCAGGGGCAGGTAATAAACCGCATGAGTCTTTGACCAATTTTTACCATTTTAGGTAAAAAGCTGCATTGACTGTACTTCTGCATTTTGTGGGATATGGTAGGACTGCAAGCAAATCCTGAGACAAGATATGTCAAAAACACTCCATACAGCATGCAATTTCATTTTCCAAGATAGAAACATTGGTCACGCTGAACATTGTTGAACGTTTTCGCTGCAATGCATCCTGGGACGCTTGGATCCAGGTTCTATCATTCATGCTGCGCCATTTCAACCAACCTGTGTGGCTCATATTCACTTTGGGTTGACGAGTTGCATGGTCATGGTGTAGGCCGAGCCTTTTTTGCCACTTCATCCGCCTCCGATCAAGCATAATGCCTTGCCCATAAGCATTCCCCTCCCTGGAATAACTTAACCTACCCATTCCCCTATCTGGAATAACTGTACCTACCACAAAAGAAGTGATAAGCAGCGATCAATTTGACTGTTGTAGGCTGCCGTCTCCCGCTTAAGGGCGAATTTCAAACGTTGTCCATCACAGAGACAAATGATCTGGCTCCAGCAGCGTCTATAGGAGTATCTGTCTGCTCACTTCTAGCTCCAGTGGAGACTGATGGAAAAATGGCCGCTAACAACCTGTGATCCTTGTTCCGGGTGCGCGTGTCACCATCGAGCCTTAATGACATCATAAAGCTGCTTCAAGTGCAAGACTTGCAGGCTTATATACAGTCTATCTATCTATCTATCTATCTATCTATCTATCTATCTAATGTATGTTACTGCATAGATATATATCTAGCTATATAAATAGATAGCTATATATCAATATAGATATTTCTACAAATATCTAGCTTTACGTATAAATTTAAACTTCTATAGTTATGGTTTTGTAGGGCTGAAAACATACATACAAAATTTGTATTATTATCAGCATTATTCTTATAATTGCCATTGATGTTATTCCAGGGACAGGTAATAAACCGCATGAGGCTTTGACCAATTTTTACCATTTTAGGTAAAAAGCTGCATTGACTGCACTTCTGCATTTTGTGGGATATGGTAGGACTGCAAGCAAATCCTGAGACAAGATATATCAAAAACACTCTATACAGCATGCAATTTCATTTTCCAAGATAGAAACATTGGTCACGCTGAACATTGTTGAACGTTTTCGCTGCAATGCATCCTGGGACGCTTGGATCCAGGTTCCATCATTCATGTTGCGCTATTTCAACCAACCTGTGTGGCTCATATTCACTTTGGGTTGACGATTGGCATGGTCATGGTGTAGGCCGAGCCTTTTTTGCCACTTCATCCGCCTCCGATCAAGCATAATGCCTTGCCCATAAGCATTCCCCTCCCTGGAATAACTTAACCTACCCATTCCCCTATCTGGAATAACTGTACCTACCACAAAAGAAGTGATAAGCAGCGATCAATTTGACTGTTGTAGGCTGCCGTATCCCGCTTAAGGGCGAATTTCAAACGTTGTCCATCACAGAGACAAATGATCTGGCTCCAGCCGCGTCTATAGGAGTATCTGTCTGCTCACTTCTAGCTCCAGTGGAGACTGATGGAAAAATGGCCGCTAACAACCTGTGATCCTTGTTCCGGGTGCGCGTGTCACCATCGAGCCTTAATGACATCATAAAGCTGCTTCAAGTGCAAGACTTGCAGGCTTATATACAGTCTATCTATCTATCTATCTATCTAATGTATGTTACTGCATAGATATATATCTAGCTATATAAATAGATAGCTATATATCAATATAGATATTTCTACAAATATCTAGCTTTACGTATAAATTTAAACTTCTATAGTTATGGTTTTGTAGGGCTGAAAACATACATACAAAATTTGTATTATTATCAGCATTATTCTTATAATTGCCATTGATGTTATTCCAGGGGCAGGTAATAAACCGCATGAGTCTTTGACCAATTTTTACCATTTTAGGTAAAAAGCTGCATTGACTGTACTTCTGCATTTTGTGGGATATGGTAGGACTGCAAGCAAATCCTGAGACAAGATATGTCAAAAACACTCCATACAGCATGCAATTTCATTTTCCAAGATAGAAACATTGGTCACGCTGAACATTGTTGAACGTTTTCGCTGCAATGCATCCTGGGACGCTTGGATCCAGGTTCTATCATTCATGCTGCGCCATTTCAACCAACCTGTGTGGCTCATATTCACTTTGGGTTGACGAGTTGCATGGTCATGGTGTAGGCCGAGCCTTTTTTGCCACTTCATCCGCCTCCGATCAAGCATAATGCCTTGCCCATAAGCATTCCCCTCCCTGGAATAACTTAACCTACCCATTCCCCTATCTGGAATAACTGTACCTACCACAAAAGAAGTGATAAGCAGCGATCAATTTGACTGTTGTAGGCTGCCGTCTCCCGCTTAAGGGCGAATTTCAAACGTTGTCCATCACAGAGACAAATGATCTGGCTCCAGCAGCGTCTATAGGAGTATCTGTCTGCTCACTTCTAGCTCCAGTGGAGACTGATGGAAAAATGGCCGCTAACAACCTGTGATCCTTGTTCCGGGTGCGCGTGTCACCATCGAGCCTTAATGACATCATAAAGCTGCTTCAAGTGCAAGACTTGCAGGCTTATATACAGTCTATCTATCTATCTATCTATCTATCTATCTATCTATCTATCTATCTATCTATCTAATGTATGTTACTGCATAGATATATATCTAGCTATATAAATAGATAGCTATATATCAATATAGATATTTCTACAAATATCTAGCTTTACGTATAAATTTAAACTTCTATAGTTATGGTTTTGTAGGGCTGAAAACATACATACAAAATTTGTATTATTATCAGCATTATTCTTATAATTGCCATTGATGTTATTCCAGGGGCAGGTAATAAACCGCATGAGTCTTTGACCAATTTTTACCATTTTAGGTAAAAAGCTGCATTGACTGTACTTCTGCATTTTGTGGGATATGGTAGGACTGCAAGCAAATCCTGAGACAAGATATGTCAAAAACACTCCATACAGCATGCAATTTCATTTTCCAAGATAGAAACATTGGTCACGCTGAACATTGTTGAACGTTTTCGCTGCAATGCATCCTGGGACGCTTGGATCCAGGTTCTATCATTCATGCTGCGCCATTTCAACCAACCTGTGTGGCTCATATTCACTTTGGGTTGACGAGTTGCATGGTCATGGTGTAGGCCGAGCCTTTTTTGCCACTTCATCCGCCTCCGATCAAGCATAATGCCTTGCCCATAAGCATTCCCCTCCCTGGAATAACTTAACCTACCCATTCCCCTATCTGGAATAACTGTACCTACCACAAAAGAAGTGATAAGCAGCGATCAATTTGACTGTTGTAGGCTGCCGTCTCCCGCTTAAGGGCGAATTTCAAACGTTGTCCATCACAGAGACAAATGATCTGGCTCCAGCAGCGTCTATAGGAGTATCTGTCTGCTCACTTCTAGCTCCAGTGGAGACTGATGGAAAAATGGCCGCTAACAACCTGTGATCCTTGTTCCGGGTGCGCGTGTCACCATCGAGCCTTAATGACATCATAAAGCTGCTTCAAGTGCAAGACTTGCAGGCTTATATACAGTCTATCTATCCATCTATCTATCTATCTATCTATCTATCTATCTATCTATCTATCTATCTATCTAATGTATGTTACTGCATAGATATATATCTAGCTATATAAATAGATAGCTATATATCAATATAGATATTTCTACAAATATCTAGCTTTACGTATAAATTTAAACTTCTATAGTTATGGTTTTGTAGGGCTGAAAACATACATACAAAATTTGTATTATTATCAGCATTATTCTTATAATTGCCATTGATGTTATTCCAGGGGCAGGTAATAAACCGCATGAGGCTTTGACCAATTTTTACCATTTTAGGTAAAAAGCTGCATTGACTGCACTTCTGCATTTTGTGGGATATGGTAGGACTGCAAGCAAATCCTGAGACAAGATATATCAAAAACACTCCATACAGCATGCAATTTCATTTTCCAAGATAGAAACATTGGTCACGCTGAACATTGTTGAACGTTTTCGCTGCAATGCATCCTGAGATGCTTGGATCCAGGTTCTATCATTCATGCTGCGCCATTTCAACCAACCTGTGTGGCTCATATTCACTTTGGGTTGACGAGTTGCATGGTCATGGTGTAGGCCGAGCCTTTTTTGCCACTTCATCCGCCTCCGATCAAGCATAATGCCTTGCCCATAAGCATTCCCCACCCTGGAATATCTTAACCTACCCATTCCCCTATCTGGAATAACTGTACCTCCCTCAAAAGAAGTGATAAGCCGCAATATATTTGACTGTTGTAGGCTGCCGTCTCCCGCTTAAGGGCGAATTTCAAACGTTGTCCATCACAGAGACAAATGATCTGGCTCCAGCCGCGTCTATAGGAGTATCTGTCTGCTCACTTCTAGCTCCAGTGGAGACTGATGGAAAAATGGCCGCTAACAACCTGTGGTCCTTGTTCCGGGTGCGCGTGTCACCATCGAGCCTTAATGACATCATAAAGCTGCTTCAAGTGCAAGACTTGCAGGCTTATATACAGTCTATCTATCTATCTATCTATCTAATGTATGTTACTGCATAGATATATATCTAGCTATATAAATAGATAGTTATATATTAATATAGATATTTCTACAAATATCTAGCTTTACGTATAAATTTAAACTTGTATAGTTATGGTTTTGTAGGGCTGAAAACATACATACAAAATTTGTATTATTATCAGCATTATTCTTATAATTGCCATTGATGTTATTCCAGGGGCAGGTAATAAACCGCATGAGTCTTTGACCAATTTTTACCATTTTAGGTAAAAAGCTGCATTGACTGCACTTCTGCATTTTGTGGGATATGGTAGGACTGCAAGCAAATCCTGAGACAAGATATGTCAAAAACACTCCATACAGCATGCAATTTCGATTTCCAAGATAGAAACATTGGTCACGCTGAACATTGTTGAACGTTTTCACTGCAATGCATCCTGGGACGCTTGGATCCAGGTTCCATCATTCATGTTGCGCTATTTCAACCAACCTGTGTGGCTCATATTCACTTTGGGTTGACGATTGGCATGGTCATGGTGTAGGCCGAGCCTTTTTTGCCACTTCATCCGCCTCCGATCAAGCATAATGCCTTGCCCATAAGCATTCCCCTCCCTGGAATAACTTAACCTACCCATTCCCCTATCTGGAATAACTGTACCTACCACAAAAGAAGTGATAAGCAGCGATCAATTTGACTGTTGTAGGCTGCCGTATCCCGCTTAAGGGCGAATTTCAAACGTTGTCCATCACAGAGACAAATGATCTGGCTCCAGCCGCGTCTATAGGAGTATCTGTCTGCTCACTTCTAGCTCCAGTGGAGACTGATGGAAAAATGGCCGCTAACAACCTGTGATCCTTGTTCCGGGTGCGCGTGTCACCATCGAGCCTTAATGACATCATAAAGCTGCTTCAAGTGCAAGACTTGCAGGCTTATATACAGTCTATCTATCTATCTATCTATCTAATGTATGTTACTGCATAGATATATATCTAGCTATATAAATAGATAGCTATATATCAATATAGATATTTCTACAAATATCTAGCTTTACGTATAAATTTAAACTTCTATAGTTATGGTTTTGTAGGGCTGAAAACATACATACAAAATTTGTATTATTATCAGCATTATTCTTATAATTGCCATTGATGTTATTCCAGGGACAGGTAATAAACCGCATGAGGCTTTGACCAATTTTTACCATTTTAGGTAAAAAGCTGCATTGACTGCACTTCTGCATTTTGTGGGATATGGTAGGACTGCAAGCAAATCCTGAGACAAGATATATCAAAAACACTCCATACAGCATGCAATTTCATTTTCCAAGATAGAAACATTGGTCACGCTGAACATTGTTGAACGTTTTCGCTGCAATGCATCCTGGGACGCTTGGATCCAGGTTCCATCATTCATGTTGCGCTATTTCAACCAACCTGTGTGGCTCATATTCACTTTGGGTTGACGATTGGCATGGTCATGGTGTAGGCCGAGCCTTTTTTGCCACTTCATCCGCCTCCGATCAAGCATAATGCCTTGCCCATAAGCATTCCCCTCCCTGGAATAACTTAACCTACCCATTCCCCTATCTGGAATAACTGTACCTACCACAAAAGAAGTGATAAGCAGCGATCAATTTGACTGTTGTAGGCTGCCGTCTCCCGCTTAAGGGCGAATTTCAAACGTTGTCCATCACAGAGACAAATGATCTGGCTCCAGCAGCGTCTATAGGAGTATCTGTCTGCTCACTTCTAGCTCCAGTGGAGACTGATGGAAAAATGGCCGCTAACAACCTGTGATCCTTGTTCCGGGTGCGCGTGTCACCATCGAGCCTTAATGACATCATAAAGCTGCTTCAAGTGCAAGACTTGCAGGCTTATATACAGTCTCTATCTATCTATCTATCTATCTATCTATCTATCTATCTATCTATCTATCTAATGTATGTTACTGCATAGATATATATCTAGCTATATAAATAGATAGCTATATATCAATATAGATATTTCTACAAATATCTAGCTTTACGTATAAATTTAAACTTCTATAGTTATGGTTTTGTAGGGCTGAAAACATACATACAAAATTTGTATTATTATCAGCATTATTCTTATAATTGCCATTGATGTTATTCCAGGGGCAGGTAATAAACCGCATGAGTCTTTGACCAATTTTTACCATTTTAGGTAAAAAGCTGCATTGACTGTACTTCTGCATTTTGTGGGATATGGTAGGACTGCAAGCAAATCCTGAGACAAGATATGTCAAAAACACTCCATACAGCATGCAATTTCATTTTCCAAGATAGAAACATTGGTCACGCTGAACATTGTTGAACGTTTTCGCTGCAATGCATCCTGGGACGCTTGGATCCAGGTTCTATCATTCATGCTGCGCCATTTCAACCAACCTGTGTGGCTCATATTCACTTTGGGTTGACGAGTTGCATGGTCATGGTGTAGGCCGAGCCTTTTTTGCCACTTCATCCGCCTCCGATCAAGCATAATGCCTTGCCCATAAGCATTCCCCTCCCTGGAATAACTTAACCTACCCATTCCCCTATCTGGAATAACTGTACCTACCACAAAAGAAGTGATAAGCAGCGATCAATTTGACTGTTGTAGGCTGCCGTCTCCCGCTTAAGGGCGAATTTCAAACGTTGTCCATCACAGAGACAAATGATCTGGCTCCAGCAGCGTCTATAGGAGTATCTGTCTGCTCACTTCTAGCTCCAGTGGAGACTGATGGAAAAATGGCCGCTAACAACCTGTGATCCTTGTTCCGGGTGCGCGTGTCACCATCGAGCCTTAATGACATCATAAAGCTGCTTCAAGTGCAAGACTTGCAGGCTTATATACAGTCTATCTATCTATCTATCTATCTATCTATCTATCTATCTATCTATCTAATGTATGTTACTGCATAGATATATATCTAGCTATATAAATAGATAGCTATATATCAATATAGATATTTCTACAAATATCTAGCTTTACGTATAAATTTAAACTTCTATAGTTATGGTTTTGTAGGGCTGAAAACATACATACAAAATTGTATTATTATCAGCATTATTCTTATAATTGCCATTGATGTTATTCCAGGGGCAGGTAATAAACCGCATGAGTCTTTGACCAATTTTTACCATTTTAGGTAAAAAGCTGCATTGACTGTACTTCTGCATTTTGTGGGATATGGTAGGACTGCAAGCAAATCCTGAGACAAGATATGTCAAAAACACTCCATACAGCATGCAATTTCATTTTCCAAGATAGAAACATTGGTCACGCTGAACATTGTTGAACGTTTTCGCTGCAATGCATCCTGGGACGCTTGGATCCAGGTTCTATCATTCATGCTGCGCCATTTCAACCAACCTGTGTGGCTCATATTCACTTTGGGTTGACGAGTTGCATGGTCATGGTGTAGGCCGAGCCTTTTTTGCCACTTCATCCGCCTCCGATCAAGCATAATGCCTTGCCCATAAGCATTCCCCTCCCTGGAATAACTTAACCTACCCATTCCCCTATCTGGAATAACTGTACCTACCACAAAAGAAGTGATAAGCAGCGATCAATTTGACTGTTGTAGGCTGCCGTCTCCCGCTTAAGGGCGAATTTCAAACGTTGTCCATCACAGAGACAAATGATCTGGCTCCAGCAGCGTCTATAGGAGTATCTGTCTGCTCACTTCTAGCTCCAGTGGAGACTGATGGAAAAATGGCCGCTAACAACCTGTGATCCTTGTTCCGGGTGCGCGTGTCACCATCGAGCCTTAATGACATCATAAAGCTGCTTCAAGTGCAAGACTTGCAGGCTTATATACAGTCTATCTATCTATCTATCTATCTATCTATCTATCTATCTATCTATCTAATGTATGTTACTGCATAGATATATATCTAGCTATATAAATAGATAGCTATATATCAATATAGATATTTCTACAAATATCTAGCTTTACGTATAAATTTAAACTTCTATAGTTATGGTTTTGTAGGGCTGAAAACATACATACAAAATTTGTATTATTATCAGCATTATTCTTATAATTGCCATTGATGTTATTCCAGGGGCAGGTAATAAACCGCATGAGTCTTTGACCAATTTTTACCATTTTAGGTAAAAAGCTGCATTGACTGTACTTCTGCATTTTGTGGGATATGGTAGGACTGCAAGCAAATCCTGAGACAAGATATGTCAAAAACACTCCATACAGCATGCAATTTCATTTTCCAAGATAGAAACATTGGTCACGCTGAACATTGTTGAACGTTTTCGCTGCAATGCATCCTGGGACGCTTGGATCCAGGTTCTATCATTCATGCTGCGCCATTTCAACCAACCTGTGTGGCTCATATTCACTTTGGGTTGACGAGTTGCATGGTCATGGTGTAGGCCGAGCCTTTTTTGCCACTTCATCCGCCTCCGATCAAGCATAATGCCTTGCCCATAAGCATTCCCACCCTGGAATATCTTAACCTACCCATTCCCCTATCTGGAATAACTGTACCTCCCTCAAAAGAAGTGATAAGCCGCAATATATTTGACTGTTGTAGGCTGCCGTCTCCCGCTTAAGGGCGAATTTCAAACGTTGTCCATCACAGAGACAAATGATCTGGCTCCAGCCGCGTCTATAGGAGTATCTGTCTGCTCACTTCTAGCTCCAGTGGAGACTGATGGAAAAATGGCCGCTAACAACCTGTGGTCCTTGTTCCGGGTGCGCGTGTCACCATCGAGCCTTAATGACATCATAAAGCTGCTTCAAGTGCAAGACTTGCAGGCTTATATACAGTCTATCTATCTATCTATCTATCTAATGTATGTTACTGCATAGATATATATCTAGCTATATAAATAGATAGTTATATATTAATATAGATATTTCTACAAATATCTAGCTTTACGTATAAATTTAAACTTGTATAGTTATGGTTTTGTAGGGCTGAAAACATACATACAAAATTTGTATTATTATCAGCATTATTCTTATAATTGCCATTGATGTTATTCCAGGGGCAGGTAATAAACCGCATGAGTCTTTGACCAATTTTTACCATTTTAGGTAAAAAGCTGCATTGACTGCACTTCTGCATTTTGTGGGATATGGTAGGACTGCAAGCAAATCCTGAGACAAGATATGTCAAAAACACTCCATACAGCATGCAATTTCGATTTCCAAGATAGAAACATTGGGTCACGCTGAACATTGTTGAACGTTTTCACTGCAATGCATCCTGGGACGCTTGGATCCAGGTTCCATCATTCATGTTGCGCTATTTCAACCAACCTGTGTGGCTCATATTCACTTTGGGTTGACGATTGGCATGGTCATGGTGTAGGCCGAGCCTTTTTTGCCACTTCATCCGCCTCCGATCAAGCATAA